>NC_038253.2:39949197-40121691 GCF_000004515.6 Glycine max
CTTCTCTTTATCATAAAACACTCGTACGTGTAAGTGTTTATTTGTGATTATATTAATAAGTTATTTTCAGTTGTTTTTTTATTCATATATTTGTTTCTTTTAATTTTTATATTTTAATTAATTAAAATATTTCTTTGATACCTTAAATAAATCTTAAGTCTAGAGTTCAATTGAATTAAAATAAAATAAATCAAATGTATGTGAAATTAAAAGATTAAATTAAAATTATAAATTTTTTAAAATTAAAGACTAAAATCATACAAAAATAGTAATAAAAAGATCAAAATTACGTATTAGAAACAATAAAAAAATCAAAATTGTAATTTACACTTTTAAGATTTTATTCCTATTACATGTGGTTATTATTTTGAGCCAACAAAAGCACAAATTCTACAATGATATAGCAGCATTAACACTGCAATTCCACTCATTAGTTTTGTAATTGTTTACGGACTTTAACTCCATTTTCATTATTTTATTTCTTTAAAACTAAATTAGTTTATTGACAAAAAATACACGGGAGAATAAGAATAATTTCGTTACTTTATGGTTAGAGTAAGGCCACAAAGAACATTTCGTTAAGTTTTAGATAAGTTTCAACACATCTTCACTATTTGACTAAACTTTTTGGTCACCACATGTTGCATTATATCTAATAGCTTTGTCAATGATCATTTTTTTAAAAAAAAAATTAATTGATATCAATAATTTTTAATAGAATCTTTCTTGTTAATTATGTTTTCATTGCATATGCTTAAATCCGAAGTCTTGTTAATTTAAGGAATTCAAACTATGAACTCAATTTCACTAGGATGAACACATGTTGATTTTACTATTTAATTTGACTAATTGACAAATCTGGTGGAGTATTATTTTATTCTTCTTTGAAACACTACTGTCGTTTCTTTTTATTTAGAAACCAACACACAGATTAAAAGTTTTAATTCATATCTTAATATACCTTTGTTTATATTTAAAAAATTAATATTTTTTATAATAACTATATAATTAAAAAAATTAAAAATAGATAAAATTTAGTTGAGGCGCCCCCCCCCCCCCCCCCCCTCCCCCCCAATTTATGTAAATTTATTTCTACTATATAATATCCTTATATATACATAAATCAGAATAACTATCATAAGCACAAACATTTTTAGTTGCTTTTCTTTTGATAAAAGAATTTTTCTTAATATCTTAACTCTTTTACTCTATCATTTTAATACTTTTAGTTGTAACTTAAGTTTTAATATTTTTAAAAAATGAATTATCAATAATTAAAATTAACATTGGATCACAATTATTTCTCATAAATCTAAATTATAATTTAAATGTTAAAATAATATTTATTTAAAATAAATCTAATTATAATATATTTATATATTTAAAATATTTATTTATTACAAGTTTTACTTACATAAAATAAATGTTTATTGTATGTAATGCAGAACCTAAAATACTAATAGTAAATAAATGTCCCATTCATATATAACAAATTCTTATAGTCTTCTATCACGAAGATTTAACTCAATTAGATACGTGAATTAGTGTAAACTTTTAATACTTGTGCTGGTCATGAATTCTTAAGAAAAAAATAAATATTCTTATGGTCTTCTTGTAATTTCATTTACTTTAATTTGGTTATTCTTATTCCATATATCTTCACAACCACTAAAGTAATAAATGATTACTGGAATCTCAGTCATGGGAAGAAGAATATATATCTTTTGGGCCGGTCTTATGTGCTCAAGATTACAATGCTCCTACACGTTAGAGATTCTGTTTGATTTTGAGATTACTCCTTGTGTCTGAAGCTGGAAGAGCAGAATGTGGTGTACGTCCATACAGGTGTGGATAGAATCGTACGTGTATGTCAAGGATGGATAAATTTGCTTTGAGTATGGATTTTTGTTATTCTGTGGGCAATTTGGCAGGGACGTAATGAATGGCTATAACAAGTAAAACAACTAACCAGATATTGCTATATCACTCTTGATATCCTATAATCCAGAATTTTTGAAGGTGAACTGAATATTGATGCATCAGTGAAAGAAGGAGTTGGCACTGGCCGGTCTTATATATTCGTGATCACTTTGGTCAGGATTCTTACGCAAAGGAGAAAAGGATACACAGAGAATGTGTAATGTATATCAGAAATATAAAACAGGCCAGGCAACAAAAATGGAAATAGGTGATTGTATCATAAAAGGACACTGATAATTTTCATAGTATTGCAGAATTCGTTACAGCAAAATGATTAAAAAGGGAACTAGTAGCAGAAAAGTATGGACAGAAAATGAACCAACAAGAGAGAGAAAAGGTTCTTAATTCGTTACATCCTCCTCTCTACTATTCTCATGCTTAGCTAATTATACTACTACCTCACACCCAATATCCCTTCAGACGTGTGTTTTCCCTTTTGTTGTGGGCCCCTCTTTCCCAACCATGTAACTAATTCATTTTGTGTCAAATTATTTCCCTCTTTTGTCCCTTCAACTTTATCCTTGCTGCTAGCACTTGTTACAATTCCCCCTCCATCAAAATTAACCTTGTCCTCAAGGTTAAAATCTGGAAAAGCCTCACTTAGAATTGACTGATCTTCCCATGTGGCATTAGAAGAATCCAATCCCTCCCACAAGATGAGATGTTGTTTGACCTGTTGATTTCCCCTGATAATGGTTCTTGTTTGCAATATGGAAACTGGTTGGATCATTGGTCTGGAATCAGTAGTTGTCATAGGCAATGGTATGTATGGTTGAGCATGGTTACCATGGCAAAGTTTCAGTTGTGAAATGTGAAAAACAGGATGAATTTTGGTGTTCTCTGGTAAGTCTAACTTGTAGGCCACTTTCCCAATCTTTTTAACAATTGTAAAAGGACCAAAGTAATGGAGGCTAAGTTTTTTATTCTTCCTCAGAGCAAGGGAATGTTGCCTATATGGTTGAAGCTTCACTAGAGCCTTGTCACCAATCTGAAATTCAACATGTTTTCTTTTCAAATCAGCATTCTTCTTTTGAATTTGTTGTGCCCTGAGTAAATGAGTCTTAAGCTGAGCCAAAATTTGATCTCTAAGCAGCAGTTGTTCTTGTACAGAGACTGGTTCATCATTAATAGGTGCATACCGAAGCAATTTTGGTGGGTCCCTTCCATAGACAGCTTTAAAGGGAGACATACCAGTGCTAGTATGGTAAGCAGTGTTATACCAATACTCAGCCCAGGGTAATAGCTTGACCCATTCCTTGGGGTTGTCAAAAGTGAAACATCTGGGATACATTTCAAGGCATTTGTTGAGTGCCTCAGAGTGACCATCTGTTTGTGGGTGGTAAGCTGTGGACATGGTCAAAGTTGTACCACTTAATTTCAGAAGATGTTGCCAAAATTGACTTGTAAATACCTTATCCCTATTAGAAACTATAGTCTTAGGGATACCATGTAGTTTGACTACCATGTTCATGAAGGTTTCTGCAACTTGCTTACTGTTATAGTCACTTTTTAGTGTTGCAAAGTGAGCATATTTAGATAATCTGTCCACAACTACATAGATCACTGTATAGCCATGAGATGGAGGTAACCCTGTAATGAAGTCCATAGCCAAATCCTCCCAGATTTGGTTGGGTATTGGCAACGGCTGTAGGAGTCCTGAGGGAAGAACAATAGCTGTTTTGGCTTGTTGGCAGACCAAACATTGTTGAACAAAGTCCTTGATGTCACCATGCATTCCAGACCAATAAAATTGGGAGGCAATTCTAGCCAAAGTTCTGGTATAACCAGCGTGTCCACCCATAGTAGAACTATGAAATTCCTTTAGTATTTGTTGGATCATATCATGGTTTTTGGGAACAACAAGTTTACCCTTCCACAGTAGTAGCTTGTCTTGGACTGAATAGTGTGAATTGACTGACCCCTTTTAAGTGCAAGATGAAATAATAACTGCTAGGTCAGGGTCTGCAGCTTGTGCTTTCCGCAAGACCTCTATAAAGTGTATTTTTGTAGCTGACCAAGCCATGAAAAATGACCTGGATAGTGCATCAGCAGGGATATTCTCTTTCCCTGGTTTGTATTCAATAGTAAAATCATATCCAAGGAGCTTAGGTAGCCATGACTGTTGTTCAGGAGTTTGCAAGGCTTGTTCAGTGAGTGTTTTCAGGCTCTTTTGATCAGTTTGAATAATGAATTTATGGCCCAGCAAGTAATGTCTAAATTTGGAGATAGCCTCAGTGATAGCAAAAGATTCTCTAGAATAAGCAGATTGTTTCTGCATTCATGATGAGAGTTTCCTAGAGAAGAATGCAATGGGGCGTCCTTCTTGACTTAGGACAACTCCAATGCCATTTCCTGATGCATCAGTTTCCAAAATGAAAGGCTTTGCAAAATTAGGCAAGGCTAATTAATACAGGAGCCTTAGTAATTGCCTGTTTTAATGCTGTAAAAGCTACAGTAGCAGTGGGGTCCCATGTAAAACTGTCTTTCTTAAGAAGATTTGTGAGTACAGAAGCTGTGGATGCATAACCCTTTATGAACCTTCTATAATAACCAGTAAGTCCCAAGAAGCCTCTTAATTGTTTTAGATTCTGAGGAACTGGCCAATCAATTACAGCTTGCACTTTGTCTTTATCCATAGCCACACCTTCACCAGAAACAGTATGGCCTAGATATTCAACTTCAGTTAAACCAAATGCACATTTAGACAGCTTAGCAAATAATTGGTTATACTGCAGCACCTGTAAAACTGATTCTAGATGTTGCAGATGAGAATTCCAAGTAGGGTTGTATACTAGTATGTCATTAAAGAAGACAAGAACATATTTCCTCAATAAACCCCGGAACACATCATTCATCAAACTTTGAAAAGTTGCAGGGGAATTAGTGAGCCCAAAGGGCATCACGAGCCACTCATAATGGCCTTGATGAGTCCTAAAAGCAGTCTTGTATCTGTCCTCTTTGTTCATCAAAATCTGATGAAAGCCAGATCTAAGATCCAATTTGGAGAAAAATCTAGCTCCATACAACTCATCTATCAATTCATCTACAGTAGGTATAGGAAAACTATCTTTGATGATGATAGCATTTAAAGTCCTATAATCAGTGCAAAACCTCCATGTCCCATCTTTCTTTTTCACTAAAATGATAGGTGAGGAAAAAGGGCTTGTGCTGGGTGAAATAATACCTTCATTGAGCATGTCCTGAACCATCTTTTCAATTTGTTCCTTCTGACTATGGGGGTATCTGTATGGTTTGACTTTGACAGGTTGGGATCCTTGCATCAAGGGAATAGAGTGATTTTGAATTCTAGGAGGTGGTAATCCAACAGGAACAACAAAAACATCTTTGTAAGTGTGTAACAGAGTGGTTAGTGCAGGGTCCATATTTGGTGGAAGCTCCAGTAAGTGATCCTGAGGACCATGAAATCGTGTAAAGCAAAGGGAGTATAGTTCTGCAATTGAATGTGTATGCTGCAATCTCCTCAATTGATGGCATTGAGCTACGCTTGGTAACTGTAATTGATCTCCTTGCAACGTAATGAAGTGGTTGTTACTGAAGAATTTTAGAGTTAATTTGCTATAGTCTGAGATGTGTGGACCCAATGTAGACAGCCATGATGCACCCAGTACCACATCTGCTCCAGCTACTGGCAATAAGTAAGCAGGTAAAACCACGGAATGGCCTTGAATCTTAACCTCCAATTCTCTTATAAGTCCTTCCACAGTAAGAGCATTGCCATTCCCCACCAACACCTTGAACTCAGGGATAGGTTCAATTGGTAATTTCAGACAATGTGCAATTATGGGTTGTAAGGAGTTATCTGAACTTCCACTATCCAGCAAGATCTGTACCTGCATTCCATTAATCAATCCAGTGAATCGCATTGTTCCCAAACCTGATGATCCTTTTAAATTAAAGGATAAGTGCGGTTCAGTTTGTTGAGGCCGCTCCAGAGTAACCTCATCCAATTTCTCAATGGCACTTTCATCAAAAACTTCATCATCTTCTACTTGTAAGAGGAGATATTGTTTGTTAGGACATCGGTGAGCAGGAGTAAACTTGTCATCACAAGTGAAATAGAGTCCTTTCTCGCGCCTAAGCTACATTTCAGCGGCTGACATTTTCTTAATTTGGCTAGAGGTTGGGGGACTAGGGAGTAATGGTGGTAAACTTGAGGATTTCAGGGATTGAGAGACATTTTGGTTTGTGGTTGGATTTGGTTTTTGGTATGTGTATGGGCTTGTAGGTTGGTTATGGTTAAAATTGGTATGATAGTTCCTGACTTTATAAGAGTATTTTTCTTCATACAATTTTGCTAATGACACACATCTCAGCAATATAACAGAATTTTGAGCAATCACATCTCTTTTAATGTTAGGTTTGAGTCCTCCAACAAAACAATCCAGCAAGGCTTCCATCGTAACACCTTGAACCCGATTAGCCAATGCTGTAAATTTCACATAATAATCTTGAACCATAGTTTCTTGCTGTAATTTGAACAAGTCAGATCTAGCACATTCATATGGTGAAGGGCCATATTCCAATTTCAGAACTCTAGTGAATGTAGTCCAAGAAGGAAAAGCATTATCGCGGGATTGCATTTGAAAACAAGGAACAACTTCCTTATCAAGATGAACAGCAACAATAATCAAACGTTGCTCATCCGGAGTATGGTAGTAATTAAAAAATTGCTCAGCCTTGAATATCCATTGTAAAACATCAGATCCATCAAATCTAGGAAAATCTAGTTTGACATTTTGAACCTGAAGTGGTGGATTCGAAGGTCCTGAATTGTTCCTAAGCAAGGAGGTGATGTGTGATTCAATTGTTTCAAATCTAGTATCCTGATCATTTTCTCTCATTGTTAAATGCTCAAGGAGTGATTTCAACTCTTGGTCACGCGATTCCATCATCTCTGCAAGTTTCTTGATGTCCACCAGAAGATCTTTGAGGCGAGCTACCTCTGCCGTGAGTTTCTTCATGTGTGTGTTCTCCGCCATGAAGAGATAAAAGCACCAATTGTAAAGTATATTAGAAATATAAAACAGGCCAAGCAACAAAAATGGAAATAGGAGATTGTATCATAAAAGGACACTGATAATTTTCTTAGTATTGCAGAATTCGTTACAGCAAAATGATTAAAAATAAACTGCATCCCAAACTGAATAAAATATTTACTTTTAAATTAGTTAAGAATTTATTCAATCTTATTTTCTAGACATCATGCTTAAATTCAGGGACAAAAATTACTATTGAGATTTTTTTCTCTTTTTAACTATTCTTTGTCTTCCCTTTGAAGATTTTACGAATAAAAAAAAAGGATACATATATCTATATACATGCATTATGCAAAAGGATAACGGATCCCATCGACCAGAGAATCAGAATCATATTCTCCATAAGAATCATAGTCAAAAGGACCCAAGAATCTAATTAATTTGGACTGGGTGAGAATAAGAATTAATGCAACTTTAGAAGAAAAAAAGTAGTTGCATACTTACATATAACTATAAAATCATTTTCTACAAGAATGTTATTATAACAGTTTCTTTAGAATCATATCTAGCGCGCTAATAGCTACCAGGTGTCATTACTCATTACTATGTGATATAGCTTCTTCAAGAAGTTGTTATATATCTTAGCCGAAATACAGAAGAAAAAAAGAAATGAAAAACAAAGAACAATATCTAAAAGACAAAAAAACATCTAGCATACCTAATAATAATAATTAAGATTTATGACTAGATAGACCCCGTGAGACTCTTGCTAGCTAGCTATATAAATCTTTTCGTCTTGGCATTTTAAAAAACATAGCCCACTCATCTCCATAAACACACTTAATTAGCATCGGTGACCTTAGAGAAATAACACAGATAAGATCAAAATGCCAATATTCATCCCTGCCATGACTGAGCACAAGGCCCTACCTCCGAATAACACATATAAGCATGTGTTTATCCCGCCCGTGCCTGGGTACAGGCACCTACCTCCGAATATAATCGTCACCGAAAATCAAATAAGGGAAATATTGAGAAAAGCAGATAGTAATGGAGACGGTCGTTTGAGCAAAGAAGAACTTAAGAAAGCTTTCATAGAATTTGGATCCAAGATGCCCGGATGGAGAGCATGTCGTCTTCTAAGGAAAGCTGACACCAACCACGACGGAGTACTCACCATGGAAGAACTTGACACCATTGTTGATTTTGCTCTTGCTAGGTACACATTCAGGAAGTAAATATATATGCATGATATGATATCATCGCGCCCATATGCCTTAATCCCAAAGCATCTAAATGAGGCGCATGTACGTCTATAACTAATTATTTATGGTAGAATAATATGAGCTAGCAGGCTATATGATCGGCCTCTACTTTGTATAATCAAAACTAGGATATAATGGAAGCATGTTTGCTTCTTGGTCGGGTAGATATCTTTACCAGTATTAGGTTTAGGTCATGTCAGATGGAATTGGTGTACAGTGCACTTGTCAATCCATCAATAAGAGCATGTCGTCTTCTAAGGAGAGCAGACGCCAACCACGATGGAGTACTCACCATCGAAGAACTTGACACCATTGTTGATTTTGCTCTTGCTAGGTACAAGTTCAGGAAGTAAAAATGCATGATATAATATCATCACGCCCATATGCAAGCAATAATCGGGTTTTACTACACCCGAAAGCATCTAAATGAGGCGCATGCATGTTTATATATGTACATATAAGCTAATAATAATGGTAAAAGATGAGCTACCTATGATGGAGAATCATGTTTGGTTGTTCCTCGGGTTGATAACTTAATCCGTATTTAGGTTTAGGTCAAGTCTGATCAAGTGAATCTGACTTATTTACTAAGGATGCTTTTAGAAGTTGGATCAAGTTAAGTTTCAGCTTATCTTATGAGATAGTATTTGTATAAGTGTTTTCTTGTCGTAATTTTTCAGAACTTATTTTCAGGTTATTTCAATATTTTCTCTAGCTTACAAATATAAAAATAATTTAACAATATTTCTGCCTCAAATATTATAGAAACAACTTAACATAAGAATTTACATGATAAATATTTTTTAAAATTTATTAAATTAAAAAAGTCATACTTCAGTTATTTAAAGTCTTTTAAATATTACAAACCGACCTATTTATGTAAACACATGTAGTATAATAAAAGTTTAGTTTATAGATATTATCAATATTATAATTTTTTACAAACATTTGATAAAATTTACTTTATTTCCACAATATTATATATATTAATAAATAAGATGATATGACAGAATAATATAATAAATTTTATTCGATATGTTTTTTATTAGCCAAAATAATATTATAAAAACAAGGGTCCGGTATAAGCGATATGATTTCCTACCAAAAGAGTACACAAACCAAAGAACTCCGAAAGAGTTTCTCACTTTAATCTCTCATATTTATTCATTCTATTTTATTTTTTTTACTCTACACAAACTGATAGAGAGACAGCCTTTTATAGGCAAAACAAAACAATAAAATAAAAACACTTAATAAGTAACCAGTCTGATTAGCTTTAGAAATATTGTAGGTCGTTCAGTTAGGTGGTGAAGGAAATTTCCAACATTTACAGTATTCTTGAATCTACTTTAAAGTAAATTATTTTAATGATAATTAACTAAGATTAATGGGCAGTGCAGCACCTGTAATGTTTGAATTTAACTTTTCAAACTTCTCCAAACTTCTAGTAAAGCAACGATTTTTATTTTTTTTAGCTTGATTTAATTAACAGGACAAATTGTATTTATTAGAGTAAATTACAATAATTTCTCAAAGTCTGAAATTTATTTTGATTACACATACATCTCCTTTTTCATCTTATATAAAACCTTTTAACTTTTTCATTTTTATTACAGTGACACCTAGCTTCAATTCTTGCTTTGCTAATTAATCTTTGCGAATCAAGAATACTTGATCATTCAGTCTTGAGTCTTGTAGATCTAATTTCCTTTCAGGTTTTTCATCTCTCTCGTGATTGTTCAATTCTTAACATCATTCATACCATGGAGGAGAAAAACACTAAATAGTAAATAATATATTACTTGATATATATATATATATATATGGTTTGTCATTGAAAGGGGCGCCAAGTGGAAGAAGGACATCTTGTTGGTGACATAAATGCTACTGGAAATGCTATATATTAATAACTTTACCTGTTTGTTTTATTATGAGCATTGGCCACTTGGAGATTTATTGCAGTGACTAAGTTTCTTATTTCTTTTTTTCCAATAGATATGGCAGTGTATTGGTGGCCTTGTGGGGATGGCTTATTGGACTCGGTTATATATGTTATATTAACATGGTGAATTGTGTTAATATTGGGTAACCTTGTTTCTTTAGCATTGGATGTTGTTGGATTTGGCATCCATCGTGCCTTTTTTTGCTGATTAAATATAATTTTGCTGATTAAAAAAAGTACTTGATATGTCAAACACCTACTTCAGCAAGCTAAGGTTTTATAATTAAGGAAGAAACAGTACTACGGGAAGAGGGAGAGGGATCATTTGTGAACACAACCGCTATGATCTTAAGTAATTGGAACCTGATTCCCTTTCAATATTTGCAATAATTAAAATATTCTTGGTTTGAAAATTTGACCAACAGGAACAAGAATTTGGAGAAGCTTGGTGCTTAATTCATATATGTGACCAAATGTGCGTGACGCCAAGGCTTTTTACAAGCATTGACGTGTTGATACCATAATTTGATCCTTTTATAAAATTAGAATAAAGTCGTTAATAAATTGGTTTGGGAAGTTGGTGCGGTTCAAATAATTGGATTTTGACTTTAATAACGTGACTCTCTTCAGTGGGACTCCGGGTGGTTTGTAAGAATTTTGGGGCTTAAGTGTTGTACAGAAATTTACTATAATATTAAGTATTCATCTTTATATTAATTTTCTATTTTTAAAGTCGTAAAATTAATTATTCATATTTTATGATTAGGTAATTCTAGTATTAATTTATTCTCAATGGCGTTAATTCAATCAATTTATTTCATAATATTGTTGATATTATATAGATAAAAATTTATGTAAGTTTAATTTCGGAAAACTTCTTTGACTATGACAATTGTTACGTGTATACATTTGAAAAAAATCATTTGATATATTTTAATTTTTTTTAATTAATATCTTTCTCAATATTTTTTATTTTGAAAATAGATCAAGACAGTTAGAATATTTACTAAATCTATAAGATGTTTAAAGTTTATTATAATATTTTTCAATTCATCCTCACTTAAAATTTAACTTTTTCGAATTCAAATTAAAAATGATTTCATACGGTAAAAGTTGTTCAGATCGAATTGCAAAAGAAGAATTTTCTCGCATTAAAATTATTGGTGTCAGTTTAAATCATCTACAAATATGTCCAGTTTTTTTATAGAACAGTTTTAAAAACTGATTAATTTGTATAAAATTGAATTTAGAATCAATTTATGGCTTATAATTGAAGATTATGATTTAAAATCATTTTTAAAATTAATTTATAGTTGAAGGATTTAATTGATGTGAACCAACAATATAAAAAAATGCACCATTAATTAATTATGAAAAGGTCACATATTTAAAAAGTTTAAATTTTATATATATTAACTATCATAAAAATCATAGTGTAAAACAATTAAACTCATAATTTAAAATTAGTTTTAGAACTGAGGCCCCACATGCGCCCATGAAATTGAACTTCCCAAATTTTGGCAAAATATTCTTGCACCTAATTAAAAATTTATATTTTTAGCCGAGGCTGATTCTGTAGCTAACCTATAAGTAATGTGTTGGCTAAGATTTATTTTTTAAAATATATAGAAATTCTTTCTTATCCTGTGCTCTTGGTAAAGTTACTTTCCTATATTAATGAACAAAAGCTAATAATAACCCAAATGGGCGACTCGTCCCATCAAAGAATCATATGCCACAATTGTCACAAACGTCCTATTTGCACTAGGTGATGAGAATAATTAACTAATTCAGCTTTAGAAGAATAAAAATATTATATAATTAGACAAGTTACAGATTTATACGTATAATATATCAATGATGAACTCCCTTTTAATTTTGATTTTAATAATTATAAGATCATTATCCTCTATTTTAATGAAGATCTTTTTGCTGATTAAAAAAATATATTCGAAAAACAAGACTGCCTAAAGCAAGGGAAATTTAAACCTAACCTTGAAGTTATAAGTTAATAGCCTTAGTTTAGGATTTATTGTAAGTTTTTTTAGAAACGTTTCTAAGATAAGTAAATATAAAAAACTGAATAAGATAAATTTTTACCGCAGGCTAAAATAAATTTCTCATTAATTTATAGAAACTTACTCATAATTTTGAATCTTTTTTTACCGAGAGTAGGCTTTTTTTACATTTTTTTAATTGGGGATCACTTTTAAATAATTTTCCCAGACTTAGAAATCGTGACGTTTGTTATGATTTTTTTTAACTAAAATTATAAATAATTTTACGACTTCAAAATTTTTATGATTTTAAAGTCGTAACAATTTCTTTTTCATTTTGAAGTTGTGAATTTACAAATGACTTCACTGTTCATGATCTTCAAAGTTGTTGAAATTGATACCACTTTGCTATTTAATATTTAAATATTATATTTTATAATATTGTATGCTAGGTGCACTAGTTAGTGTTCATTATCCGTGTTAAATTAATTTTGTTTTAGTGTTTTACAAATTAAAATAATTCATTACATAATAATATTTTAGGATTTAATCGTTTAATAAATTATAATTGTTAAGTTAATATTAATTTAGGGTTTTAAAATTTTAATCAGTTATATACTGTATTATTTTATGGTAGCTATTATTATTTGTATTGACGTGAATGCAGTAGTAGTTAGTATTCATACTATTTTTATTGTTTTAGTGTTTAGTTATTATTAATTTTTAAATTAAAGTGTTTTAGAATTTTAGTATGTATTTTTATTAAAAGATTATCTAAATTTTAAATAAAAAAATTTAAATAAAACAATATTAAAAAGATATAATATAAAAAAATATATAACATATATTATATCTTTTATCAACATATATGATTTTTTTTGTTAATACATGAGACTTTTTAGGTTTATAAAGATTGTTTTTGGTTGCACATCTGAAAGACAAGACGACGCCCAGCAGTTACATGAAAATCAGAGGCTTGAAATACTAACTTCCATGTTAAAAGCAGCTCAAATTTGACGCGCAACCAAACGAGTTGAAATACTAACTTCCTTTGCTGATAAGATTAACATGGCAGTAAACTAAATTAAATGCACTTGATATGCAAACAACTACATTAGCAAAGGTTTTTTAAGGAAGAAAAAATATGAGGAGAGGTAGAGGGGATCAATGTGTGCACACACCCACTATGATTATCAGAACCCAATTCCCTTCAACATTTGCAACATTTAAAATATTAATAATGTGCGTGAAAATTCGACCAAGAACCAACGGGAACAAGAATTTGGGGAAGGTTGTTGCTTCATATATATGTCATATACGTGACCAAATGTGCGTGACGTCACGAGTTTATTACAACTATTGACGTGCTCGTATACAATTGGGATGCTAAAAGAATATATTCTATGGTAGTTTTTTATTAATGAAGAAAAGGAAAGTAGAATCATAAGGGTACAAAAACTATATCAAATGAATCAGCAGTCATACAAGGTAAAATATATAACATTGGGATAAAGTTTTAGTGTGACTAATGACACACTAATGGAAATTTTCTTTTTTCAGAAAAAATATCAGTTTAATCATATGCTTTCCAAGTGTGAATGATACAAATTTTTCATTGGAGGATAAAAATGAATTAATAAATATAATTATCGTCACAAATTAATAAAACAAAGTGATTACTCTGAATCATATCAACAACAACTAAGGAATCTACATTCTATCACAGTTTACATTTATGCTAGCTAGTTCTTATAAGTTGATATATTGTAATTGATTCCTTTTATAAAAAGTCGCTGATAAATAGGTTTAATTTGGAGAAATATTGGTGATGTTCAAATCATTGGATTCTGGCTGTACGTACTCGTGGCTCTCTTCAATGTGGTGGTTTGGACAAATTTTTAGATAAATTTAATATAATATAAAGTATTAATCTTTATATTAATTAATTTTCCATTTGTTAAGTTGTAAAATTATTTATTAATAATTTATAATAAAGGGTTCTAGCATTTTATTTTAAATGGATAATTCATTTTTTTACATAAGTGCTAATTCATTTAATTTATCTTATAATATTATAGATCTTAAATAAAATTTAAATAATTTTAATTCTAAGAAAACTTCTTTTGAAGATGACAACTGTTAATCAGTAATATTCTATAAATAATACATATATTTGAAAACTAATTTAATCTTTTGATATATTTTAACATTAATATTTCTATTAAAGTGTTATTTTCTTGTGTTAATATTTTTCTGAATATTTTAAATTTTGAAAACAGATCAGGACTTAGAATACTACTAAATCTTTAAAAAGTTTAAAGTTTAATATAATATATTTTTTGAATTAACCTCAAGTTTAATGTTTTTGTTCTCATAAAAAATAAAAAATGGTTTCATATTATGTAAAAGTTGTTTAAAATAATCTCAAAATTAGAAATATATAGATTGATCTACTATGCATAGGAAATATTTAATATGAAAAGTGTCCTGTTGTATTAAATTTAAACTAAAACTATTAAATTTTATATTATATCATTTATATAGAGAGAGAGAGAGAGAGAGAAAATAAAATAAAACAACCATTAAGGAAGTGTTTTGCTGCACCTCCATAGCCCTACATCTTCTAATTATACTATCAATCAATTATTTTTCTCACCAACTATTAAAACATTGAAGCATAACACAAATTTCAATTGAAATACTCAATTATTAAAAATACCAATATTGCATTTCCAATGGTCTTGCACTTTTTTAAACCCCGGTGGAATCTTTTATAAACCTTTTTTGTTTTTATCAGCCAATGTTAGTTATTATTTTTTTGTTAAAATAATCTATCCTTATACCAACTTTCTACGAATGACATACACATGTTCCTAAAGGATTCAACGCTAACTAATAGATAGAGAGCATGCAGGACCTTAGAAAGTTTAGCCACCTAATTCCTACTTAGGCTTGTAATTAATAAGATATATATATATATATATATATATATATATATATATATATATATATATATATAAAGCTTAGAGTGTAAAAGTATCACAATAGGGAAAAGAATCCCAATTAACTATTGGCTTGTAATAAAATATTGGCTGTTTTCCCTTTCACTTCACCTATATGCAGGATAGAGATTTTACGGTTTCCTTGCTGCGACTTCAACTTACAACTTACAAGGCACTCCAAGCCCAATCTCACAATATGCAATATGAAAAATTGAAAATCCTTCCTTTAGAGAGCTATCTGGAATTAGTATGGATCCAACGCGCTTGAAGTTGAAGTCACTCTTTAGAAAGCTAATTGTGATATAATTCTCACAATTTATTTCTCTTCGAAAGAAATATATCAAATAACATTAGTTGTCCTTTTTGTAATGCCTAGCTGAAAATTATACTGCACACCCTTCGAGATTGTATCAACGCCAAAAGCCTTTGGAGTGTTATATCTAAAAGAAATTATATATTATATGATTTAAGATTATCACCTATTCTTAGTCCCAATCATTTTTTACATGACATATATATATATATATAAGTTTTAAAATTTATGAGCAAAATTTTCCTTGGAATATTACCTTTTACTTCACATTGATTTGCATACGGTAAAAGACAAACAAATTTATTTATTCTATGAAATTGCCTTCCATTAAGGATGGAGTCAACAGGATAAAAGGATCAAATTTCCAAATGTGTAGTCCTCATGGCATACCCTTGTGAATGATACTGTCAAATTCAGTAAACATCAAATGGCTTATTGTGAAAAGGGCTCTTGCGTAATCTTGATGGTGTCTTCATAGTATTTGCTTCAAGTCTCGGTAGTTGTTTTTTATGGTAAAGAATTCAGTGTGGGTGGGAGCTCTAGCTAGGGGACACATGGATAAGATTTGTTGGTGCCAAAGATTTAACTATATATGGACCAATTATGATTTCTTTACCTTTCTACGTATTATTGAGCAGATTTCTTTTTATAAGAAGAGTTCATTGTAATTATTCTTCCTCCACTCTCTTAGATTATTTCAGCCCCTCCCCCCGACAAGAAGCATATGTGAAAAGATTAAATGTCATGTATACCATATCATAGCGATTTTTTTTATGACAGAGAGATTCTTTCTTATCCTCTGTACTTTTGGTAAAGTTATTTTGGATATTTATAAACAAGCTAATAATAATGAAAATGGGTGCATGACTCGCCCCCATCAAAGAATCATATGCCACATTTGACACAATCGTCCTATTTGGACTATATAGGTGATGAGAATAATTAACTAATGCAACTTTAGAGAAGAATAAAAATATTATATAATAAATTGAAGATTTATACGTGCAATATATCAATGATAAACTCCTTTCTAATTTTGATTTTAATATTTATCGAAAATTTGATTTTAATAATTTTTTGGTTACTCGATTAACAAGACTGTCTAAAGAGGGAGATGTAAACCAAGCTAGAACCCTTGAAGTTATACGTTAATAACCTTATATAGCTCACTGCTGACAAAGTAATCCAATGGGGTTTGATTTAATGATGATCGTCAAACTTGGCTGTAGCTGTAGGAAAAGATCGAGTGTGTACAGGAATATATTCTCAAATGGGAGGTCCCTGATTATTCAAACTTGCATCACCTCATTTTTTGCTAGTCAACAGTACCACAGGGCACGTTATCGAACATTTTTGTTCATATATAACTCAGCTAATTAATAACAACCTTGTGTAAGTTTTCTGTCATATCATCAAGAAGAATACAACCACTTGTTCTTCTCGTGATCTTTAGCTTCCCAAGTGTGCATGATATCACTCATACATTTGGCAGGTTTTTAGTCAATGTTATCTTTTTTTGGAGCAACTCACTTTCTTCAACATATAGGTCTTCTTAAAGTAAAAAAAATGTTAAGAAGGCTTTGGTTATCCGTAAGAATTGAAAATAGGATAAAGAGATTTATAATATTTATACCCTCTTAATCAATTGAAGTAGACTTTTTGATTATAAAGTTATAATACAATCATTTAATTATAAGATTTTTTTTTTAAATCAAGATATCATCATAATCGAAAGTAATAAGATTAACTTTCAAAATATAAAAGATTACTAAAATAAATTTTATCTCTTTCAACAAAAAAAATTCATACCCACCGGACAATAAAAAAATCATATATTTAATTATTATTTTAATCCAAAATCTTTAAGTTTAGATTTATAAAAATTTTCTTCAACAATATACGTACTCTCTTATATTCAGTAGCCAACAAATTCTATTAGTGCTCCAACCAATTCTGTTATTGGTGCTGATTGGCAATAGCCATTCCAGTACCTGTAGTTCCTTATAAATTCGATACTTGAAATGAGAAAAAGGGGACAGAATTGCTATTTCAATTTACTTCCATTTCCTGTTAATTAAGTAGCTTAGACTCATAACAATTTAACTCCCGTCGTCCTGGCTCTTGGTGACAAAATAATGAAAATATTGAGAAAAGCAGACAGAGACAACGACGGTTGCTATAACAAGGATGAACTGCAGAATGCTCTGAAGGAATTAGGATCCTGTGGGTATTGATTTATGCATGCAAAATTATCACCCCCTACATATATATTATGTGTGTGTGTGAATAACTATACAACATATGTTCTAATTAATGTCAAGGATTGGAGATATCAAAAGTGAAGATTGCAAATCTGAATATTTGTAGGTGTAGGTGGTCTCATAATTATCTGTTTGTGGATGATATGCTCAAATTTTACCTTTCACCACCTCACATTGGATTGCATATATGTGGCAAAAGACAAACAGATTTATATAAAAGATGATTTATGTATACTAAGACATTGAATTATTTATAATGTAAGTGTTGGTTAATTTTGAAAATCGAGATAATCCTGGATAAATCTGAAGTCGTGTATAAACACTTTCAGATTGAATCAAATTTCGGGGTTCAACCAAAATTGTTCAATCGGATAAAATCAGAAGATTATAATTCAAGAGTTTTGTTTTTGGTCTTGTATGTTTTTCACATGTTATGCTTTCTGAACCAGGATGATTATTTATAATCAAAGAACAGGTGGTTTTTGGCGGTTGATGGAAGTTATTTATTTTTAAAAATTGCCGTTGATGGAAGTTTTAGTAACTTCCATGTAACTTCCAACCGTTGATGGAAGTTTTAGTAACTTCCATGTAACTTCCAACCTTTGCCTAAACCGAACATCTCGTTATTATATTAAAACAAACGTGCACTCTTATTTTAACATAATAAAGAGATCAATTACACTAAAATGTCCAACAAACTTCCCCCATTTTAGTGTAATTACCGATCAAATCACCAAAGTCATAACATACAACAAACTACTGCATAGATGAAATATCGTGACGATTGAATTTCATCTTAGCAAATTACACGTTTCAAATATTCGAATATCAGGGTGTCACTAAGGATTGAACCCTTTCTATTCATAATGAATACATGAAGATAATCTGCACAATAGTTTATAGCATTACTCTTGCTCGACACTAGTTTTACTAGCCTGTGTCCCTATCCTTCATAAGCATATCAAAGCCAAGTCCCAGCTTCTTGAAGCGGCTAAACTTCATGCTTATATAGGTAGTCCTTTTCTTTCTTGCACCTGTAAATGCAATTTTTCAAAAGAACCATTGAGAAGTTATACTTCAACCTCCTTAACTTACAGAACCGAACACATTCCTTTTGGGATACTTTCGATGATGTGTTCCAATCTCTACATGTTAAGCTTTCCACATTGAATTCAGCACCTAATGTCATATTAGATGGGAATTGAGTATCTTAACATAAGAGATTTCATATGGACTTTAATCCTAATCCCACAGCCGACCTTTTCACGAGATCTCTACTTAACCCTTTGGTTAAATGATCGGCCAAATTATGCTGAGTTCTCACAAACTCCACTGATATCACACCATACATGATTAACTCCCGAACCATGTTGTGTCTAACACCCAAGTGTCTAGACTTCCCATTATACACTTGACTATATGCCTTAGCCAAAGTTGCCTGACTATCACACCTGATAGACATGGGAGGTATAGGTTTGGGTCACAATGGAATCTCATAGATCAGATTTCTTAGTCACTCAGCTTCTTTACCAGCTGCTGCTAAAGCTACAAATTCAGATTCCATTGTTGAATTTGTAATGCAGGTCTGTTTCTTGGATGTCCAAGAGATAGCACCTCCTCCAAGGAGGAATACCCAACCACTTGTGGATGAATAATCCTCCATATTGGTTATCCAACTTGCATCAGAGTAACCTTCAATAACCGAAGGAAATCCAGTATATGTCAAACCATAGTCAATGGTTCCCTTTAAGTACTTGAATACTCTATTCATAGCTTACCAATGATGAGAACTAGGATTACTTGTAAACCTACTGAGTTTAGCAACAGCATAAGCTATATTAGGCCTAGTACTAATCATTGCATACATGAGTGATCCTATCGCCCTTGAGTATTCAAGTTGAGACACTGCTACACCTTTATTAGGTAATAGCTTCAAGTTAGGATCAATGGGAGTACTTACCGGAGAACAATCTTTAAAATTAAATTTCTCCAATATCTTCTCAATATAATGTGATTGAGAGATGGAAATACCATTGTTTCCACGTTTGATCTTTATTCCTAAGATCACATTCGCCTCCCCCATATCTTTCATATCAAACTTAGAAGACAAAAATGCCTTAGTTTCATCAACTTGATCTTGGTCGGTACCAAAGATCAACATGTCGTCTACATACAGACAAATGATAACTCCTTTGCCATGAGTATCAAACTTGCTGTATAGATATTTATCTGCTTGGTTTATAACAAAACCACTAGACAACACAACCTCATCAAATTTTTGATGCCATTGCTTAGGCGCTTGTTTCAAGCCATAAAGAGATTTCATCAGTTTACACACCTTATTTCCATTTCCTGGCATAACAAACCCTTCAGGTTGTTTTATGTATATCTCTTCATCCAATTCACCATTTAAGAATGTAGTTTTCACATCCATTTGGTGAATCATCAGATTGTGGATAGCAGCAAGTGCTAACAACAGTCTAATAGTGGATATCCTAGCAACAGGAGCATATGTATCGAAAAAATCAATACCCTCCTTTTGCCTAAAGCCTTGGATAACCAATCTGGCTTTGTACTTGTCAACAGTACCATCCACTTTCATCTTTCTCCTAAAGATCATCTTACATCCTAATGGCTTACATCCAGGAGGTAAGTCAACCAATTTCCAGGTATTATTTTGCATGATGGAATCCATCTCACTTTGGATTGCTTCTTTCCAGAATACAGCATCCCTTGAAGCCATTGCTTCACTAAAAGTCTTTGGGTCTTCCTCAACATTAAGGCAATATTGATATTGAAATTCAATATCATTCCTTGACCCTTCAACCAAATAGAGTTGAAAGTCATCACCAAATGACTTAGCCTTTCTTACTCTCGTACTCTTTCTAGTTTCAGTACTAGTTGAAGGTATATCCTCAATATTAACTGAGACTTTCGACATGGAATTCATGTCCTTTGGCCTAGGTATAGATGTAAACCTTTGTTCATCAAAGATAGCATCTCGTGACTCTATAACCGAGTTCACAGCAACAGAATCATTAGATTCTAGCACATAGAATCTATATGCTTTAGAATGTTCAGCATATCCAATAAATATGCAATCTATACCTCTTTCACCTATGGTTTTCCTTTTAGGTTCTGTAAGCCTGACTACAGCCCTACATCCCCAAATTTTGAGATAACTCAAATTTGGTGTCTTTTTGTGCCAAAGTTCATATGGGGTAACCTTATTCCTTTTGTTAGGAATTCGGTTCAACAAGTAACAGGCTGTCAACATAGCCTCACCCCAAAATCCTTCACTTAAACCCGAATAGGATAACATGGAATTCACCATTTCTTTCAAGGTTCTATTCTTCCTTTCGGCTACACCATTCTGTTGTGGTGTATAGGGAGCTGTAGTTTGATGTATTATTCCAGTAGATCGAAAATAAACTGGATCATAATACTCACCTCCCCTATCCGTACGAAGAGTTTTGATTAACCCATTTTGATGAAGTTCTACCTCTTTCTTATAAATTTTAAATTTATCAAGAGCTTCATCTTTTGTATTTAATAAATATACATAACAATACCTTGATGCATCATCAATAAAAGTAACAAGATATTTTTTATGACCTAATGATGGAGTAGCATGCAAATCACACAAATCACTATGAATAAGGTCTAAGACTTTAGTCTCACTTTTAACATCCTTAAAAGGTTTCCTAGTGATCTTGGTCAACATGCAAGTTTTGCATTTTTCAATGTTCATATCAAAAGGAGGAATCATACTTGTTTTTGACATATCTTTTAATCTTTTGTAATGAACATGTCCTAATCTAGCATGCCAAATTTCTTATTTTGTCATATTAGTTATAGAACTACATGAGGCCATACAAACAGATTCATGAACAAAAGGAACATCAATGTTTAATTTAAACATTCCATTACAACGATAACCAAATCCAACAAACGAACCATGTCTTGACAAGATGTACTTGTCACTTTCAAGTACTTGCTTGAAACCACAATTATTTAAAACCATACCAGACAATAAGTTCTTACGAATACCAGGTACAAATAAGACATTATCCAAATACAAACTTTTTTCCAGAAGTAAAAACTAAATTCACACAACCTAATCCTAGGATTGGTTCAGTTGCAACATTGCCCATCTTCATAATAGAGCCATCATCGATTGGTCTAAATTCCTTGAACCAACGACGATCTTTGCACACATGGCTTGTTGCTCCCGAATCAAACCACCAAGCAACGTCATCATCCTGCACATAGAATGCATCAGATATTAGTGATACATAATTTGAATTCGTATTCGAATTAAAATTATTCACTACAATCTGACCTTGTTGCTTTTCAGGATCATTAGACCCACTTGGACCAGCCTTGTTCTTTCCTTTGAACACCCGGCAATCCCTCTTTAAATGACCAGGTTTCCCACACTTCCAACATGACAATTTTGTCTGTTTGTTTGGACCTTTGTTCTTATTTCCTTGAAATTTTCGTTTGTTACCTTTAGCATTGTAATTTTGCTTAACTGTTCCACTTTCCTCTACCATATTAACGGAAGAGGAACCTGCTACGGTTTTATTATTGACTTTGTCAATTTCCTAAGCCCTCAACGACTCCTCAATCATGAAATGACTACCGAGTTGAACCAAAGTCAACTCTTCCTTCATATGTTTCAAGGTATGCTTGAAGTCTTTCCAAGAAGAAGGCAGTTTATCAATTATAGATGAAACTGCAATGGATTCATCCATTTTCAAATCATGTTGAGTAAACTGACCCAAAATCCGCAACAGTTCATTATATTGCTCCATAACAGGCCTCGAATCAATCATTTTGTAATTAAAGAAATTACTAACTAAGAATTTGTTACTTGAGGCATCTTCTGCCATATACTTGGATTCAAGAGAGTCCCATAATTCTTTAGCAGACTCAACATTTTGATAAATATCAAAGAGAGAGTCAGACATACCATTCAGAATGTGTCCACGACAAATGTAATCGTCGTTCTCCCATTTCGAACGCTTCCTTGTTTGATCCAGAGTTTCGTCTTCCATATACACTGGCATCGGTGTACTCAGCACATACACCACATTCAATGTTGTCAAGAGAAAGTGCATCTTCTTCTGCCATCTTCTGAAATCCTGCCCTTCAAACTTGTCCAACTTCGCAAACTTGCTTGTCATCTTCGAACTATCGTTCGTCATCTCGAAAGATTTGATTCAATCTTTTGTTGGTTAATTTTGAAAATCGAGATAATCCTGGATAAATCTGAAGTCGTGTATAAACACTTTCAGATTGAATCAAATTTCGGGGTTCAACCAAAATTGTTCAATCGGATAAAATCAGAAGATTATAATTCAAGAGTTTTGTTTTTGGTCTTGTATGTTTTTCACATGTTATGCTTTCTGAACCAGGATGATTATTTATAATCAAAGAACAGGTGGTTTTTCGCGGTTGATGGAAGTTATTTATTTTTAAAAATTGCCGTTGATGGAAGTTTTAGTAATTTTCATGTAACTTCTAACCGTTGATGGAAGTTTTAGTAACTTCCATGTAACTTCCAACATTTGCCTAAACCGAACATCTCATTATTATATTAAAATAAGCGTGCACTCTTATTTTAACATAATAAAGAAATCAATTACACTAAAATGTCCAACACTAAGCATTATAAAAAGAAACATATACGAGATTAAATAAAACATTAAACATTTTAAATAAAATATCAAAGTCTTAACATATCAAGGCTTTCACATTCTAACTAAAACATCAAAGTATTAATGTCTTAACAACTTAAAGTCCAAATAAACCTACCAAATATCAAATTCTTAATGTCTTGACAACAAAACATGAAAAAATATTTTAAGTCCAAATACACCAAAAAATTCTTAGCTGAAAGAAAAATAATTAATTGCAAGATATTGGAAGTGCCCATCGAATAGTAACTTTTAATTTTTAATCTTTACAGGCTAAACTGCGAGCTTCGCCAATTTAGTCTTAAGTCACTAACTTAATGGTTTGGACTAAAAATTCACAATAATATTAGACAATGTAAAAAATTTTAAGCCTATTAGCCACATAGTCTACAGGTTTATTCATCCGGCTAATTAAAAATTAACTAAATTACAATTGTAGTCTACTTTAATTCTTAATTTGTAATTTTGATATTCTTTTTTTATTTGTAGTTATTAAATTTTAGAAGATTTATAATTTTTTTTTAATTCTCAATTTTACGTATGTTTATTTCTTTTATTTATATATATATATATATATATATATATATATATATATATATATATATATATATATATATATATATATATACTAATGAATTAAATTATTTTTTATTGTTAAAAGTTAATTTCAACCTCATCACAATACTGACACAACATTATTATAGTCAATTGATAAGTGAAATGATCAATGTATCTTAAACTAAGAATAAGATGAAAATTGTATATTTTTTAAAACTTTGAGGACTAAACTTGTAGAAGAAGAAAAAAAATAAAATAAAAATAAAAATTGCAATATAAAAATTAAAAATGAATTACAATTGTAATTTGACCTATTAAAAGTTTATATTTTTAGCTCAGGCTAATTCTGTAGTACTTAATCTAAAACTAATGTGTTTAGCTAAGATTTTTTTTGTAATTAATGAGCATATTTCTTATTGTAAAAAGAGTTCACTTTAATTATTTTTGTATTTTTTTCCCCGGCAAGAAGCATATATATATGAAGAGATTAAATGTCACGTAAACCACATGATAGAAATTAAATATTATCCAGGAGACTACTCTACAATATTAATTTGCTTTCTCTGCATAGTTCAGCTCTTGAAGAAATGCGCACACATCTTGCTTTTGACTTCCCAAGGCTTGATTCATCCACTACTAATAAGAAACCAAAATGAGAACCAAAAGAGATTCCCAAACACAACCAGTATATAACAAGATAGTGAAGAACATGTCTTACCTATGGAAACATCCTTGGGACACAAAAGATATCCTATCCCAATACAAGAAACACAATAGCATACAAATCACTTGAATAAGAGAAAAATAAAATGAACAAAACTAGATCATAAGATTCAAAACTCAACACCATCACACAGAGAAAGCATCTTTTGGTGTCAATTAAACATTGAAACCATTTCAATGTAATTGAATTCGACAAAAATAAACCTAGAAAAAGTAGCAAATCGAATTTACCATTATTAACTGACAAGGTGATCGATCGTGAAGCTTTCAAGTCTTTGTAAGAGCTCTTTTAATGTAGACTTCTAGTGTTCGAAATTCGAATCCTATCCCGATAGTCTTTGTAAGATCTTACCCTTACTTCAATCAGATTTGTCGACAAAAACGCTTAGATATAATGATAATAAAATGAATAAAATCAATTTTTTATTATGTTTAAAATTAAATATTTTGTTCCGTATTCACGATTAAGCTAAAATTTATTAACTTTATTAATTAATTATAATGGAACTTCTTCTTTTTTAATAAATTATATACTTGAACTTCTGAAGCAACAAGGTTACCAAAAGGGTTTACAACAATATTTGTTTTCATATACAACAACAACGCCTTATCCCACTAGGTGGGGTCGGCTACATGGATCAACTTCCGCCATAATGTTCTATCAAGTATCATACTTCTATCCAAACCATTAATTTCGAGATCATTTTTTATAACCTCTCTTATAGTCTTTTTGGGTTTTCCTCTGCCTCGAATTGTTTGTCTTCTCTCCATCTGGTCTACTCTCCTCACTACAGAGTCTACCGGTCTTCTCTCTACATGCCCAAACCACCTAAGTCTATTTTTCACCATCTTCTCTACAATAGGCGCTACTCCAACCCTCTCTCTAATAGCTTCGTTTCTAATTTTATCCTGTCGAGTCTTACCACACATCCACCGCAACATCCTCATCTCCGCTACACCTACTTTATTCTCATGTTGGCTCTTGACCGCCCAACATTCTGTTCCGTACAAAATCGCCGGTCTTACCGCAGTCCGATAAAACTTTCCCTTTAGCTTGATCGGTACCTTTGCATCACATAACACCCCCGATGCTTTTCTCCATTTCATCCATCCTGCTTGAATGCGATGATTCACATCCCCTTCAATTTCCCCATCATCCTGTATTACAGACCCAAGATATTTAAACCGTGTGACTTGATGGATAATATGGTCTCCTATTTTCACCTCTGAGTTAGAAACCCTCCTTCTTTTGTTGAACTTACATTCCATATACTCCGATTTGCTTCTGCTTAGGCGAAAGCCATGTGTTTCTAGAGCTCGTCTCCAAGTTTCCAACCTCTCATTCAACTCCTCCCTCGACTCTCCAAGGAGGACTATGTCATCTGCAAAAAGCATGCATCTCGGCGCTATCTCTTGGATTTGTTCCGTGAGGACATCCAGAATTAAGGTAAAAAGATAGGGGCTAAGGGTTGACCCTTGATGTAAACCAATTGTGATGGGAAAATCGTCTGACTCTCCACCCTGTGTCCTAACACTAGTCGATACCCTATCATACATATCTTGGATAGCTCGAATATATGCAACCCTAACCCCTTTCTTCTCTAAAGCTTTCCACAAAATCTCTCTAGGCACTCTATCATACGCTTTCTCCAAGTCAATAAAAATCAAGTGCAAGTCTTGTTGGGCCATGCGATATTGCTCCATCACCCGCCGTAATAAATAAATTGCTTCCATGGTCGACCTTCCCGACATGAAACCAAATTGATTCTCAGTAACTTGAGTCTCCCAGTCATATAATTGATTTTATTTCCCGCTATGATCTTAATCAGAACCCGCTTCCCTTTCAATCTTTTCAATAATTAAAATATTCCTGAGCATGAAAATTAGATCAAAGGGAACAAGAAATCAGGGAAGCTTGGTGTCATGGCTTAATAAGCATTAACGTGTTGGTTTATAGTTGGGCTAGCTCAAAGAATATTAGAATACATTATATAGTGGTTTGTATTAATTTCTGCTATAGTGTCGCTCGTACATTAAAAGTATTTTAATATGAAAAGTAATGTATTGTTGTTATGGTAAAGTAAAAAACAGAAAAAGTAATTGTTACAATATCGTGCAAATTTGTTATGATATGGTGAAGATTTGTTAATATATTATTCAGATTTATAGATACTGCAATTAGATATTTTACAGATTTGTTTAATACCATAATTAAATTTAGAATCAGTCCTGATTTTTTTTAAATATATTTTTATTCAATTTAGAATCAGTTAGCTTTCCAACAGCTTGGGGCCAAATTCCCTGTGTTGACCACGATGGCAAGGTCAAATACGCTCTTGAAAAATAGGGTTACACAGTGGGAAATTAATTAAGGGGAGTGTTCATAATTCCCCACTCCTTTTGTTTCTTGATTTTTCTCTGTCCCGAATCGATATTCTAATAATAAATGGAATTCTTCCTCCTTAGAATGAATGTGTAAGGTGATCTCATTTTTATTAATTAATCCATGCTGCCAAGTGAAATTTATTTTATTTAATTTTGGCCTTGTTGGGCTGCTTGGCATTGTTGTTGTTAGAAACATATATAAGAATTATTGAATACCCTCTATTCCGGTTCAAATTAAAGTTTCAATTTTATGTTATGCATGCAATTGAAGATGAGATCGTGGAGTTGGTTGACGGGTAAAATGAACTCTTTCTCTTGTTCTATGTATGAGTGGACTGTATTACTGGATTTATGCTTGAAAAGCTTATAACTTGGAGGATGTAATTCATATAGTAATGGTAGACCTCGCAGGAAGATAGTTATTGTTGGATCCAATGTTACAACAATTCTAAAGGGATGATGGATGGACTTGTAATTCGGTTTTTCTTGTGAGGTGTCTTTGTTTTGTTTTTCTGGAAGTGTAGTTTATTTCCATGACTACATGTTCTCTTTCTTTTTTCTAGCTTTGGCCTGGGAGGAATATATCTTATAGCTTCCTAGTGTGGCTTTTATCATTAATAACGATGTTTTTTTTTTTGCCCATAAAAAAAATATGTCTAACTTTTTGTTTTTATGACAACATGTCTAGCTTGTATGTTTGCTGTTGTTGTTGATTGAGATATTATACGGGAGATAAATATTTCAGTTGAGTGTTTTTATTCTCTTAGCTAGCAACGTTTTTTTACTTCAATTACTTGTATTATTTCTGCATATTTTAACAACGTTTTAGAGATTAAAAGTTTGCATAGTCTAAGACGGAATAAACTTTTTGTCGTGTATTAAAAGTTTGAAATTTTAAAATTAATTTTAAAAAGTTATGGGTTGTTACTTGAGTTAACGTTCCTCACAAGATCACATGAATTTATTAACAAACCGAGTACAGAGAGTACTCAGCTCTAACACAACATATTCCAAAGTAAGGTCTAACACAACATATTCCAAAGTATTAGCATGCATCGATCAAATCTAATCTAAATCAAACCTTTCCCTTTCATATATGCTCGCAGAAGAAAGTGTATACATGATCTGAGTATCAGCTTAAGCAGTACTTAAACGTGGTCAATTTGCCTTTCATTCAAGCCCAAGATCTCTGTTCTTACTAACTCTAGGATTCTGTCCACATTCAAAAAAAATAAACTGAAATAAAAATTACCTAATTCCTGACCTTATATTCATGAAGATTACATTATAGTGTAACGAATGAGTTGCCCAGGAACTTTATTTTCAGTTATATATAGTTGCAACAAAAATAAATTCCTAACCAACACAAAAATTGTGTTCACATCTTAGTGAAAATTTTGCATTCAATGAATATATATTGCAATGTTTACTTATTCCTAGCCGCAACAAGGATACCTAATCTCGTCTATTTGAATTATGCCTTGCTTTGCCAAATTTTTCTTTGCCGGTGTTAGATTGTGAGTACAACCTTCCAAGTAAAAGCATTTGCACCTTCAATATTAGCATATATATCTCCCAGACTGATCGAACACTAACATAAGTAATCACTCTATTACTACTTCCTACATTTAATGAAGACAAATTAACTCATCTCGCATTCAAATAATATTCTCCATCCATTCTCCTTAACCTTCCATTTTTGCCTCCTTAATTGTTTAGAAGCTACGTTACAAAATCTATATGAATTGATTACATAATATATAAAGGAGGACTAAAACACAAGTCTTATTATTCTTATATGTTCCTGTCAAATATATATATATATATATATATATATATATATATATATATATATATATATATATATATTCTTATCTGTTAGTAACATTTATTTACTTAAAAAATTCTACAGATATTTCCAAATATTTTTGTTTATAGTTAATATGTTTCGGATTTTGCTAAAAATCATCTAAAAAACTTATTAATTAGATCGATATGATGTTCTACTGGAATATATTCTATTTTTTTTTCGTCAGTCACTCATTAACCTACTATTCAATAGTCAATGACCTATACTAATTATATATAACTGTAAGACAAGAGAAAACAGCAACCCAAAACAAAGTTCACTGTCTCACCGCCGGTTGTTAAATAGCCTAACAGAATATATAAAATAAAGATGCAGCCATGCATGAAGGAGAGAAAGGAGAAGATGCTCCTCAAATTTGACGGATTAAATTATTATTAATTGCTTATGATGTGCTGGATTTGTTGGTATACAGCTAGTAACCTAGTAGCATATAATGTGCTGCCAAATTTATTAAAACATACTTTGAACAACAAAAATGAGTATTAATTTTGTTCTCTCTTTTTCTTATTTTTATCTTTCTCACTATTTGTAAGAAAATAACTTTCGATTTATATTTTGTTAAGATGATCCAACCATTGGATAATCTTTCATACATTTAATTTAATATTTGATACCAACTAGAGTCCTCCACTCTACCAATTGAGCTAAGGTCAAAACATTTAATTTAATATTGGAAAAAATCAGTAACTAATTTATATTTATAATTTTTGACTTGCATAATAAGATATCAATTTTATCGCAGATCATATCCTTCAATTTTAGTAACTCCTTGTCACCTGTACAAGTTAATAAAAATTTGTCTTGTACTTACCTCATACCTGTACGAGTATTTATTAAGTAAATATCTACGAATTATATAAATTTTGGCAAATATCCACAAGTATATATGTAAGTATTTGTTAAAAAATAAATTTAAAATAGTTTTAAAATGCATATTTATATTTAAAATATTTTTTAAATTTTGAAACATATATTTATGTTAAAAATAAATAAATTTAAAATATATTTATAATAAAATTAAAAACAAATTATTTTGTATAATTTTGATCATTTAAGTCGCTATAGAGACGGATATTTCTGTCTCTAAGAACAACTTCCAGAAAAAATTTATTTAGAGACGGATGTTTCTGTCCCATCTTTACATGAGACAGATTGATCACCCCTTATTAAATTGATAACTAGAGACAGAGTTAGAGATGAATTACTTAAAATTTGTCAATGAATTCTTTTGTTTCGAACATCCATCTTCACTAATGTTTCAAACATTTAGAGACGGACATAGAGACGAAAGCAGATAGAGACGAGTTTTCTGTGTCTAAAAAAATAACTTTTAACTTCTCCGCTGGTTAAACTTTGTCTCTGACTCAGGAAACTATTTCGTCTCTAAATTCGGTCTTTATATCAAACTTTCCTGGTAGTAAGTAATTCTATATTACAAATTCCCATAAATACGAGTACCGTACTATCCATTAACATATTTATTTTGAATCGGTAGCAAGTTCTATTTGCATTTGTCATCTATGCTTTCATTTATCTCTTCTCTTTCTGTATCTCACTATGTGTATGAATATTTTTTCAAAACAAAAAGTGTAAAAGGGATCCTTATTCTCCCCTAAAGAAAACCAATGAATAAGTTTATATACTTCACGTACATGCCCATTGGAAACACTATTATATTTGCTGCTTGTTTATCATACTCAATGAAACTATATATTATCTTGCCGCATGTTTATCATACTCAATGAGACGGAGCAATGGAGCAACATATATAAATTCAAAACCCACTAGATGAATGAACGTCCACAGATTCAACAACGTACACGATCACACAGCAAAATTCATTGACGCTGGTGGTGAGAACATGGCATTTATGGATCGTAATGTAACGAGTGATGGGAAGCGCGTGATGAATCTGAAGCAGTTCAAGCAGTGGCTGAAGACATCATTTGACACAAACAAAGATGGTCGAATCAGCAAAGACGAATTGCATGAAGCTTTCAAGCTCACTGTTGGTCTCTTTGCTTCGTGGAAGAGCCACAAGGTGTTGAAGTATGCAGACACCGACCACGACGGTTTCATTGATGAAAACGAATTCATAAACCTTGTACAGTTTGCAGAGAACCACTTCAACGTCAGAATCACAAAGTAGATAGTTATCTGGCTTTTGGAACTTTGTTTTGGCTTTTGAATCATTATCAATCGATAGATGTTTTTTTTTAAAAAAAAATATTGTAGTGATATAATTTACATTTATTAAATTATCAATTAATAGATGTTTTTTTAATATTATTATTATTATCATAATAAGCTCACGAGTCATGTGAAAACTATATATAGATGTAGATGATTCCCATCATCGATCCCATTCAGGAATTAAAGATGCACAGAATTCAAAATGTAATATCAATAGAGAAATTACATCTTTTTTATAAAAAAAATGCACACTAAAAAAAATAAGAAAAAGAATGGAAAAGTGCGTGATAATATGAAAATTAAAAGATAAAAAAAATAAATGATACTATAAAATATTATATAAATAATATAATTACTACATTATCAATAATATCAAAGACAATGCGTTTTTTGATAATAATGACGAATAAAAAGTCGATTTGTATACTAATTATAAGCTGTTATATACTAAATAATATTTATTGGAAACTAGTATATATAATTATATATAACAACAACAGCTTATAATATTTATGCCACGAAATTAATTGGCATTTAGTTTGATTGGAAGGTTGGAGGTAAAATTAAACTCAAAGAGAGGAAAACCAAATCTGGATGAAGAATCAAATTGTTATCAAAACAAATTAATCCGATACCATTAGTAACTGCCACTATCCTCAATGTCAACTATAATACTAGAACTCTAATCACATCCACCTATCTCATTCTCCTCCATCCTATTATGTTGTTACTCTGTTAAAATTTTCACTAACTTGAGCCTCAAAGTTTCTACAAGTATCATCTGAGACCTACAGTCAAGTGTGGGTCAGACATATCGGATCTTAAATCAATTATTATGATTAGTTGATTCTTACATATTTTTCTATCAATAATCATACTATTGTTGGATTTTCAAAATAGAAAGATATTTTTCATTTAATGCTTTAAGCATACAACCTTAGTTCCTTTATTGAATTTTTACATGAGCATATGCTCATTCGTTTACATGTTGAGAAAATGAAATTGTAGAGAGAATCATTCAAGATTACATACATGCAAGGTGAAGCCACTCATATTGATAATGAGAAGAGAAAGATGTTAAAAAAACTTATGGGATTCTCATCATACGATTTTTTTATTGCAATATCCATGACAATCGAGTGAAATTAATCACTACAACAAACCGTACAAATAAGAAAACAATATTGGTATCTGATGTCACACCATGGACTAGGAAGAAGTTGTAATTCTGAAGCAGGAAGCACGCGTGCAAAATGTATTATGTACATCGAATTCCACAGATTGATGCTGTTGTCATTGAGCTTAGTTACACAGTGCTAATCGGTTACATGAAGAGGTCCAGGACATTAGGACTTGAAAACCATCTTCAATGATCTAAGTTCTAAATTTGTTGCATTGCATCTTCAACACTAGTCATACTACACAGTACACACCAAACAGAAATATCAAACAGATTATTCTAGATAAGTTTAAAGACATATTTTCCTAGTCAACTTCGAAAATCTGATTAATAAAAGGAAGAACTCAAGTTAATAACCATAGGAAAGATATCATGTATATTATCACTCAAATTAAAAATCCTACTGAAGACTAAACATATTCAAGTTTACCTATATAATTCTAGGAGCAGCACATCCATTCGCACCAGAACAAGATAAATGCCAAAAGACCCTTTCAAATATTTGTAGCAGAAGAGGTCTCAGGTAACTTCCAGTAATTCCATGAATTAAAATCCTCCTGCACCAATATTCAGCATGAACAAGGCCAAAAAATAAGGTACATCACAGACAAATCCTTAGGAGTTTGTAGGGAATTTTTTTAGAGAAAGTTCCTTCAGAATTAAACCTGTTCAGATGAGTTTGTAGGGGGGAACATTCCATTCACCAGAGAATGCAGAGAAGTATATGATTTTGTGTCAAAACAACGACGGTTTACAGCAATCTCTCCCTGAAAAGTGAAAACTCAGAAATGAGAATAGAAGTTTTGCAAACTATAAACAATTCAGGTACTTTTATCATTTATTTGTTTCAAAATACTAATACATACCCTGGGATTAATGATGAATATTTTTCCTTTTGGGATTCCAACCTTAAGGTAACTGACTTCATCGGTATCCCTATTTCCAAAACCAGCATAGAACGGATTCCAATCTGGAGGAAAAAGTGCCTTAATGTCCTGGAAGCATTAAAATTCCACTTATGTTTAATAATATGACCATAGTGGAAAAAAATAAATTTTGTCAATTTTAGTTTAGTGGGAACCTAACCTCTAAACATGCAATCTTGAACTCATGAGGAGCCCTCCGGATAACTGGAAAACAAAGAAGAAATTTGTCATAGTCCCAAATATTATAAAAGCATCATGATCAAGGTGTTCCAGACTCAAAGCATTGGCTACACATAAAACTATCACTACTGTAAACCTATCACTAACGCTTATAGTATGTCATGAACTTGAAATGGGGTAGCCTCTTCTCATCCGCAACCATTTTCATACAATAAATAAATAAAAACTAAGTTACCTTCTCGATATAGAGAAGGAAAGAGTCCATCAGGGGATATAACAACAGGGCCATCTGGTAAAAGTTTCCCATCCTGCATCATAACAAAAGGAATAAGAGGATGTAAACTGCTTTCTTTTTTTTTTCGTCTTGTTTAGTCCATAACAATTAATATTGATTTGAAACTTATTTATCACCTGCTTAAGGTTGCATAGAAATTGTCTGGTATGATAGGCCTGAGATATTGCACGAGCACTGAGAAAAAGTAGCTGGTAGCCATTTCCCTGTACAGTGTGTATTAGACAAGAGAAAATTCCATACCACTCACACAAAAGATAGTTGCTATAGGCAGGGTAATGGACAGTTTATATCCTAAAACTCTCGAGACAATTAATTGATCATTAGAATGAATGAGCGCGTAAAATAGAATTCATGAATTTTGTGGCCTTAACAGAAAAAGCAATTGATTATTAGTTTTGTGGCCACCTGTCCAAAAACAATGCTGATATAAAAACAGTGATGTGTAATCAATGTATTCAAGATTTAACTACAGAACATTCTATTTTCATGTTGTAGTAATCTCAAAACACCTAAACACACGCGCAAGGTGGACAAACCTTGATATCTGAGAATAAATGAGCAACTCCTGTCTGTGACCAATCGATTCCTACTAAAGGCATGAATTGACCTAGAACATCTGACCTGTAAGGCATAAAATAAAACGAAGAGTTTAACATTATCAAACCATCGAGTAGAATTAAATCAAGAGCAAAAATGAAAAGAAAAGGTGTGGAAACTAATAGGCAAATATCTAGATGTTATAATTATAAATGTTTGCAGCTAGGAGAAATGAAATTCAAACTTCTACAGGTATACTATTGTACTCCATCCTCTGCCTAGTTACTTTCTTGCTTACTATTATTTATGCAGTTTGAATTCTGCTCAGCTAAAATTTAACCAAGATGACACTACAAGTCTACAGCCATCAAATTTCCATAATAACATGTCATAAATTGTCAATCAATTTAACCCTACAGGTATACTAATAATAATAGTGAAAGTAGTAGATTATATTTACCAACTTTACATCCATCACGACTATAATGGATTAATACAACGATGATTCTTTATCTGCTTATAATAAATTCACATCCATCACATTCTTTATCTGGTTTGTCTAGCCCAATTAACAGTTTAACAAACAATCAATCCGAATATCCCTCACAATGAATGACAGTTAAGGTATATATATATATATATATATATAAGGGTTAAATATATTCCTTCTACAAAGTCCTATTATACATTAGAGTGTGCCTCACAAAGTTCATCTTGAGAAGAAATTAATAGGAACTCTAACTTTTGCGTGTCTAACTTGCCTTCAAACATAAGTTTATTAAACAGAAAACTTAGCATGCAAGTGAATGAGTCCACGCCCTAGGTAAACAAATATACCTACAAGCCTGATCACTAAGAAGGAAACATTTAAGGAACATGTAAGCCAAAGTTTGGTGACCAAAGTGAAAAATACACAGGCAAGTGCATTTTAAAAAAATACTAATATATAACATTAAAAAAATACTAATATATACCAAGTTCATGCTTGTACTGTGTTTACCTTATATATTTTGTAATGAACATGCCAAGTTTGAATAAGTCATAGGACAGGACGTAAAACAAAATGGCAACCAAAAGGAAAAAAAATGGAATAAGATTTGTATGGTCTTTGAACACAGCAGCAAACAACAGAACAAACATATGGCCCTGATCTTGGTATACCATCGGTACTATAAACTAAACATGCACTTCAGAGAGAGACAGAGTCCCTCTTGTCTAGTTTTCTTTCAGTGATAACAGGACACAAAAAGTACGGTTGATTGAGGTTGAGCCGTTGATTCACTCAGTGTTGGTACTTCAGCAAGATTGCTGAGTAGCACTTTTTGGTAGATACCAAGTATGAAGTATCTTTATTTGCTAGATCAAATTAGCAATGAAAAAAGCAAGACACTATTAACAGAATAAATATTGACCATAACTCTGTCATAGTAGTACAATATGTATTTGGAAAACAGTTTCCTTTTCAGTAAGATGTGTCCTCACCTTGTAATTGTCCCATCTACATCTGATATCACTATACGAGTGTTCCATTTCCACAAATACATGTGAGCATCAACCTGATAGTAAGACAAATAAAAAAAAAATTAAAAGTATCAATAAAAGAAACAGAATAAATGTAAATGGAAAGTAAGCCTTGCGCACTTGAAATAAAATTGAAGAAATTTATTGATTGCTAACCTGCTGCTTCCCCTTAACCGTAGGGAAACTGAAGGTTATTGTGTTCCTCCCTTCCTTCAGATTCAAGGATGCTAGCTGTTCAGACGTTGGAGTATTAGCACTAACCTTCTTAACTAAATCTCTTCGACCAAGATTGATAGTTTGAGATTTTCGAAACTTTGGTGTTTTTACAACATCCCCGGCATCACTCCTACCAGAATGGGAACAATCTCTTTGCTGAGAATGTAACTCAGAGGCCTTTATTGCTGGCCTCCCAATGTCAGAATTCTTAGTGAGTTCCTCACTTTGTGCAACCTAAACTAGAACTATACCATATCAGTTTCAAACAAAACTAAAAACACCCTTCACACTTTTCCTTGTTACATTTAGACTCATGATCAGCATCTAGCTTACAAGAGCTTTTCGATAGTGAAACCCTATTGTTAAGAATTTTATAAGACAAGAAAATGTCGACCTTTATTAAGTTCATAAATGCTAACAGAAAAGGCAAATAAGGCAAAAGTTGAGTTACATAAATTGATTTTAATTTTTTTATTAAAAATTCAATTCATTTTCCCTCAGATAATTCATTTTTATGTTATTTTGTAGTAAGTACTTAAAGAGAAATTTATTCAAAGTAGACAAATATAACCGACCTCGGCTAGTGAAATAATACTTTTGTTATTATTGCCATGTAAAAGCTCTAATAACAAAATTAGCAAAAAGAATTTAGCATCATTTACCTCAGGTAGCATTAGAGTTGCAGCATGCAAGACCTCCTGAGCATGGACACGAACATCTCCACATCCTGCACTTGCAGGGCACAACATCTCATTAAACACAGGCTTGGAACTGATGCCATCTTGATCACTGCAAGAACGAGCTTCCTCCTTCATTTTACGCGGTGGTAAAGGCAAACCGTTGTCCAAGGCATCACCCCTAGTCTTCTTCCTATCCCTACAAGGTAGTTTATGATCAAAATTGAGATTGGTGGACCACTTCAGCTCCAACAACTTGGCTGCAATCTCGGCACGCTCCCTCAAATCCACCCCATTCACATCACCATCTCCACCTTCCCCTCTCAAAGACCTTGACACAAGCCCAAGAATTCGGGCACGGCGAGACTTAGTCCTTCCCACAACAACCTTAGCATCTGAATTTGACTTGTCTGGTGAATCAAAGTTCCAACTTTTGGACTTGAAATGCCTCCTACCACTCGGTGATGTGATATCATCAGTTTCACTTTCACCACCAAAAAGCGTAGATTCCTCCTCCTCCTCTTCTTCTTCTTCTTCTTCTTGTGTATCTGCATGATGGAGGAAAATAGCTTCCCCATTACGGTTCAAATACATGTTGAAATCAGGTTCTACACCGTTGACACTGACATGAACCTCTATCTTTTCCTTCTCCTCTTCCTTAAAAACCTTGTGGTATTTCCCAAATCTTACATACCATGGAGAGGATTTGAAGCTCCCATCCTTCTGCTGAACCACAACAATATCCACCGCGCCACCGAAAGGGAGGAACGTCCCTGAAACGGTGTTGACACCGCGGCTGATGAAGCTGCCAAGCCTCCCCACCGCTTGCATATTAATATCTTCTACTAGAGACAATCCTGATCGAGCCTACAAAAATTTACCATACAAATAAAGTTCTCTTCTACCTCAAGCAATCCGAGAAGAATTACTATTACTATACAATAAAATCTGTCTCCGAGCATTTAAAACATCAAAACTTGCAAGTTAATGTTGATCCAATTTATGTCACAAACGTTCAAATTATGATCCAATCTATAAGGTATGTCTTGTTTTCTTAATTTCGGAAAAATTGATGAAAGAGATATGGTAGCTATGAATTTTCCCGAAACATTCTTAAATAGAGATCTGAGTCTGGCACGTTAAGGAATAAGTACATGTTGGGTACCGACTTATGAAACTTAAAATAAAGAGCCGCCAATACGAGAATATTCGATTGGAATGTGCGGAGGCAATTATGATGAATTTTTGAGAATATTCTTTCTAATCTAATTCTAATCCGAACACATTTGAATAAATAAAAATAATAATTGATTGAAAGTTTCAGACGTGGTTATGGCCTATGGGGTTTGAGAGAGAAGGACCCACTGCGTCCCACGTTATGAGAATTCAGGGTGAACGCAACGCAACGCAACACAAACAAAACTTGATGAAAATTTCCAATTGCGGCTTCTTTCTATGCTACCACAATTGCAGATTCCAAAGACAACACCAAGGTTCGTGATTGAGGCATTGAAGATGAAGATAACAGTTTATTTATTATGACCTAAGAAAAGTTTAGAAATAGTATTTAGTACCCTCGCTCTCGATTTCCTCCCTACCGTAGCAATCACTTCTATATATTTCATAGTCAAAATTTAATTATAATTAGAATTTAACTCTCACACAATTATTATGTTATCATTTATCCGCAAATTATCATTATTTGTTGATATAAGTTTTTTAAGTAAAATATTATAAAAGTTAATAAATTTATCCTATAATAATAATAATATCTTTTATTTTAAAACAAAAAACTAACAATATCTTTTTGTTTTTTTTATTTTTAATTAAAAATAATTAAAAGATGTAAACTTTTTTATATTCTTATATCAAGATCAATGTTGCTAAAACTTGAAAAAAGATAGTTCTTTTATTTGATGTTGCTTCATTATTTTTATAAAGTAGTTATTTAGAATAAAATTTATAATTTTTTTAATTACATCAATCAAAGAATTAGAATAATCTAACGATTTTATTTGTTAAATATTACAAAATGAGTATAATAAAATAAAAAAAGAAATAGGTTCATTTTATCCTACTTAAACTTTGCAACATCAGGATTGTTTAGGTTGATGCATATCTTTGTACTTCAAATTGAGTTGATCGAATACTCATATGAAAATTAATTATTAAAATATAATTGTTAGTGAATTAAAATTATTATAGTAAATAAAATATAAAAAAATATTTTAAGCAAATAGTATGATATACACTTAATTGAATTAAAATTATTTCTTTATTAAATAAGTTGAATTGAAAACAATACTTAAGATGGTAAAGAAATGTCCCAAATAAATAAATAAATATCAAATTAAATAAACATATTAATATAAAAATAAAGAGATAGAAAATTATGGATCAATTTTTATTTAAATGTTATTTAAAGATTATATATATATATATATATAAAAATTAAATTTAGAAAAATAATTTCAATTTCTATACTAAAATGACATATGACAATCATGTAAACATTAAGTACAATTTAATCATCTATTTATCTAGTTATCCATATTTTTTTGACTAAATTATTTATATATATATATATATATATAAAGAAAAGAAAATAGTAGTAAGAAAAGAAAAGATATATTTTTTGAGGATATGTTTGTGCGCAAAGTAACTTTAATAACGTTATTTTTAAAAATAATCGATTAAAAAGGAAGATGTGAAAATATAATATTTTATATTATATTTTATTGTGTATAGAAAAATATATATTAGTGAATTATACAAAATTATTATTTAAACAAAATTTACAATTAATGATAAATACATGACTTTGTTATGTTAGGAGTAACATTAAAGAATAATAACATTAAAGAAGACAATAAGAAAAGAGAAGTGATAGACATAAAAAGAAATATATTCTTCTTCCTCCAAATCATCCATTGCTGACTTGACAACCTAATAATAAGGGGTTCAACTTTTATATATTATAAATAGATTAGAGTTTAACTCATTCAATTATGTTATCATCTATCCACAATTTATCATTATTGTTGATATGCTCTTTTTAAGTAAAATATTATAAAAGTTAATAAATTTATCATACAAAACTAACAATATCTTTTATTTTAAAACAAAAAACTAACCATATCTTTTTATTTTTTATTTTTAAATAAAAATAATTAAAAGATGTAAATTAATAACTATCATATTTGAGAATAATTTTTTTTTAAAAAAATGTCATATTTGATGAATTATCTATTATAATAACTGTGTGATTTAGAAATAATTTTCACAATTAATTAGAGAGTAAATCTGTCAAATAAAAATGTGTACACGAAATAAAATAATTGTGATTATAACAGTTATAGATAATATATGATTAATATAAAATTATTTTATATTATTAAGGTATGATATTTTTTCTCGTATATTTATTCATATATCTCGTTAAAAATATTTTATTAATTGGTAACTTCTTTTTTAGTTTAAAATAATTATTAAATGGTAATACATTTTTTAACACATATTCTATTATTAATTAAAATTTATCAAAAATTAAAAGTACACTCATTAAATGATCATTTATGCATATTTCTATTATTATTTTAAAACTTGATGTAATGATTTTATTTAATGTTATTCTTTTAATAAGTTAGTGCTAGACTTTGAACAAAACAAATGGCTAATAATATAAATATAAATGCGTGAACTATCATTTTTTTTGCTATTGACTATTGAATGGTTTGGTTATTGTCTTGGTGTCCTTTCCCTTGTCGAAGAGGATACGTGATCTTGCTAATGTAATGGGCTTTAACTTCAATTGGGCTTTTAGACAATTTAGAAAGGAAAAAAGTTTGTGATTATCCCAGCCCGTGTAGACTTTATGATTATGTTCATTCTTTATCATCATTAGTATGATGATATGATCTTTGTGACTTTCACCAGCATTTGTCTATCATGAAAGTTACACATTTGAAATGTCAAGATTGGCAAAGTCAATATATTATCTTGTGCATCATATATAGCTCTAATATAATTGTCGTACTAAGTACTTTATTAACTTCCCTAATTTGTTCTGCACCATCCCGTCCCCATCCATTCATGTCTTTCCCTTAATTTCCCAAATAATTATTTTGATTAAAATATACCCCCACTTTCTAGTTCATCTTCATAGCCATTATGGGTGGGGTCTATAACTAAATATATTGTATTTTATGTTTAACTTTATTTCTGGTTAAATCAACTCTACCAAAGTTGAGAATTGATTCAATGTTAGGGGAGAAATTAAATCACACAACACAAGGATAAAAAAAAATACCACAAACTACATCATTAAAAAATAACAAATTTAACTTGATCTAATATTTCTTACATACGATTGTAAAAACAATCTAACAAAAGTATTTATTTATTACATAGATTAATTTATTTTCTTTTTTTATCATACTCTCATAATTTTCATATTTGTTTGGATATAAAACTCTTTTGACTTGAGATACTTCTTTCTTATATTAGTTGGGAATAACTTCTTTTTCATTCTATATTAAAAAAAGAAAATCTTTTTCAGTATTTATGTTATTAAAATAAAATATTTATTATTTTTGTCCATAACTAATCTTGTTTAAAAGAATTTGAATTTATTTTTATTTAAACTAATTAATGAATAACAAAAAGATAAAAATAGACATGGACCTTCAAAATAGTTTGAGCCAAAATTACAACTAAAAAAATATAAATAAAAAAGAATATATTTGACATGGGTCTTCAAATTCGTCTAAACCTTCAGCAATAATTAATAGTGTTGGTAGTGTGATTCTCTCTGTACATTCCTTCTTCACTTGGACCTTCATCTTTTTCTAGTTGGGGCCTTCGTCCTTCTCCAAGCCTTCTCTTTTTCCACTTGAGCCTTTAACTGTATTTGCATGATTCTCATCAAAGAATAACTTCTTCAATAAACACCAATTAATTACTTAGATTTTCAAGAGTCATCTTTAAAAAAAATACTATCATCACACACATACTAGTATCTCCATTTGAATTCCCAATAAAATAATAGTCTAACTTGTCTTAAATCGCAATTCTTTGAATTCGATGAGTTAAAACTTGCTTTAGATTCAACGAGTTAGGTTTAAATTTGACTCTCTAGTTCACTAAGTACGAAACTTACTTTCAAGTTCTCGATAAATAGTCCAAGCACCATGGAACATCCCTTTCTCATTTCACTTGTTTCCCTTTCCTTCCTTGCTTATGTCCTAGTAAGATATAGTCCCAGTTCCAGTACCAGTACCATTATTATTAGGTATTGTAATTAATAGTCTTTGAAACTATAATCACATAATGATGATATTCCTTATGTTTCTAGGCAAATAATTTTGTTGGTGTGTGTAGATTTTAGCTTTCGTGATTGTTAAGTATGTCAGGAACCTGTTCACACCCTTTAAGCATATATATGATACATCATATATATGTACCTTGTGATTTGTCACCAACAGTTGTAAACTGTAACCCTTACCCTTCACAAATCCATAAAACCTTTCTTGACATGATTGTGACAGGGTAGAACAGATTATTTGGCAAGGGGATTTAATCAATAATAAGGTATATCTGGTCCAAACACGTCTCAATTGGATATGATTTTGAAAGAAAACAAAACACCAACGCAAGGGAAAATGAAAGAAGAAGAAATAGGTCATCATTATGGATCCTGCAAGGACAATGCAGAGATAACATTGGCCCTCAAAGATGATAAAATCTGACACATCTCAGCCTGCTAGGTGCATATTCATGTCAAAAAGGCCACATAGAGAATCGGTACCATTTTTCTTTAAAAAAGATAATATGAAAATTGTGTCGTGTTGGTATCTCTCTTATCAACCCGTGTATTCTGGATACATATCAATTATTCTATCATTGATCTAAAAAGAAACAGAACCGGCCACTAGCTGAAGCTTCCAAAAATTCATACATACTATAATAATATAATACAAGTTGCTCTAGATTCTATAACTTAATCTGATAATAATATTTGAGATATTATTTCCAATTGTGGTTTTTTTAATCACATTATTATGGTACATTTTTTTTTATGTACACAATTACGTAAATACCACATACAAAATCAAAGGTAGGAAATAAAACTCAAGGGGAAAAAAAAAATCTTCTCCTATCCATGAATCAGCACTTGATTTTGCGTTTTAACCAACAGAATTTGGATCTAGTAAAAGTAACTAGTCCTTCACAACAAGCTGGCAGATCATGGTTCATTGAGAGAGACGTACACATTAAGTGTCGGACATGTCTTGAACAAGATTGTCTCTGAAACAAGATATGCAGGGAAACACAAAAAATCAGCACTTGAGATTCTCTTCTTTTGCAATTGAATTTTTGCAGTGAGCAATTGCAGCTTGAATGGCTGCTTGCAACTCTTCCATGGTACTGTCACTAGCAGGAGGAAGAGGCGTGGTTGCAATCAATAAACCACTGTTTGTAGGAGAAGTCCTCATTGATGCCGGTGCTGAATATTGTCCTCTCCAATCCTGCAGCTTATAATTCTTCGGAGTTACATTTCCTGAATAAGAATAGCACTGTCCCCGGGGCCTAATTTTCTCTCTTTGTCCTTTGAAAAGCATCCTAGGCTGGACCATTCTCAAGTACTTTTTTATTGCATGGATCACATCAAACCTCACCTTGTTCTTGTGCTTCACTTTATCTTCCTTATCTTGGTACCCTTTGTGGCCCTTGGTTAATCCAAATAATGAAAAAGAAAATTTGGACTTACCTTGTACCTTTTTTCCTATGTTGTTGTTGTTGTCTTGGTCTCTTTTGCTGCTGTTATTGCTGTCTGAGGTGCTATTGTTGCTGCTGCCACTAGTGTCCTTAATGGAGTGATTTTCATCTTCTAATAACTCTCTGATGGGGAGGGGGAAGCTGTCCATGGAATTGGTCGAAGAGCGAGGCGGCGAAGAAGGAAGGTGTGAAAGGAGTTGTAGAGGGAGCAAGTGACCATGGAAGAAAATGTCATCAGCAGGAGATAAATCAAGTGCAAGAGATGATGAATTAGGTGGGTTTTTGGAGTTATCAGATGGGAATAATGTGGAGTGGTGAAGAGAGATTGTGAAGGAAAACTCTTGAGAAGGGGAAGAGGGTGTTGAAGATTGTGGTGATGATGATGCTATTTGGTCTAGTTCTGTATTTTCTTGTTGCCTTAACTGTGGTGGTGGTGGTGCTACTTCTTCTTCAATTTGATGTTGTTGCTTTTGTACATCGTTTTCTGTGTTCTTTTGGTGCTGATGATGATGATGAGTTTCCATAACAGTGAGGTTGCCTTGAAGGCTAACAAGATTTGATGCAATATCTGAAATTCTTGGTGTTTAGTCTTTTCTTTTTGGTATAGCCACTGAGCAAAAAGCTTTGTAATGTTCCTTGTATGAATGTCAAATAAACCTTTAGAGAGGGATAAAGGAATAAAAAAAGAAAGAGAGTGAGTCTTTGTCAAAGTGCATTTGATCTTTTTCGGTAACTTTATTTTAAGAAAAACTAACCATATGTATATACTAAAAAAAAAAACTGGTTCTCATGTTTTTACGGTACATATTTATATTTACTTGTGTGCCTACGCATGATGCACGCATGTCGTAAATATATGCGACCAAATTCCTTTTTATGTTGAATATTTTCTCTGTTTTTAAGTCATTTAATTATTAATTTACGAATAAATTATTGACTCAAGTGATAATAAATTAAGTTTATTTTAAATAATGTAAAAAATATGATAGAGAGGTGAGACTTTATTTCAGTGATGTGTTGAAAAAAAAGGTTGGCTCTTTTGTTGAATCCTTGTCAGGTCGACCAGCAATTGCGCTGGTACGGGAAATAAGGTCACAAACATCCAAATTTGGCCACCAAAACAAGATGGGATTGGCATTTCACACATTTTGGAATTGTTTATAAAATTTCTATGTATGAGTAACGATCATATAGGAGTACTTGTTAAAGTATGTATATTTAATTGTCACTGTTTATTCTTTTATATTATAATCATCTATCACATTTATATTACTCTTTTTAATATTATTAAAAGTGTAGATTAGTGCAACATGTGCATGAATATTTTTCAATTTATATTAGAGGTAATAATGGATAGAGTTTTAAGAATTATAAACTCGCAGGTAATAGTTTTAATATTTGTTCTTATATCTAATCAATATTTACGTATTTATATTTAGACTCGATCATTGTTGTATTTTTGTTAAATAAAAAAGTAAATTACCTTAATTCTCTATGAAGTTTCGTCAAACTTTTCTAAATATCTCCCTTTTTTTAACCTTGTATTATTTCCTTTATTTTTAAATAATTACCGTAACATTTTTTTAATTTGTTTTAAAAGCTTTACATAATATACCCTTGCATGAGAGTTACTATAAATGTTGGTAAAACAAGTGATTTCCAACAAAATTTTACATACAATGAGTATTCAATACACATTTTCTTGTTAAATAAATTGTTCTCACTCAAACTTAATAGTCTTGTGTAATTTTTTCTAAAAAAAATTGTAATTCATGGAAAGAAATTTATTTTTTTTATATAAATATCCATTAACCCAGCTTTTCATTTTCATTCTTAATTCTTACCAATTAGTGTAAATTAACAATATTCATAAACAAAGGAATAAGAAGTTCTATTTTAGATTTGTTTTATCTTATTTGAATTCAAGCCGAATAATTAAGATCATTTAGAGTAATAATTTCTTATATTGACTAATCTATGCATTCGGTAGCGTGCAGCTCTATAAAATGAAAATAAATATTATATAGTAATTTTATTCATGTAAATGTGTACAAGATTTGATGATCCTAGGTGTAAGTCATACTTTGATTATTCAAAGACAATTTTTCTTTTACTAAGATAAACACAAACATAATCTAACTACCATTATTGACTAAAATTAGTTTCAACACAGTAGAGAATTACGAATAAAAGATACATGATATGACAGCTTTATGTTTATTAATTAGAATTTTAATAATGAGTTATTGAAGTGAAAAATTAAATAATGATGCATTTGTTTTATTTTATTTTATTTATTACTTTCTTCTTACAATTTTAGATATATGAACGGAACAACTATAATAGAATTATCATTTTTACGGTTTTATTTATATCTTAAATAATGAAATAAATTAGACACTTTTATTATAAAATATTTAAAACAATGGTATTGTAATTTTATAATATTTTTTAAATTTTAAGACATTCCTTAATTAGTACTCCCTCGCTGGACCAAATTATAAATTAGAAAAAAGAAAATTTGATAGACCCAAATATAAGTAAATTTTAACTGATATTATTCTATTTAATGATATAATTCTAAAAATATCCTTTAATTAATTGAGATTTTATTTAATGATATAATTAGATTAGTAGTTTCTCTCTGGTCAATTTTTTTATTTTTATATCAAGTTTTAATAAAACACACTTTAAAAAATATTTTTTAAATATGATTAGTTAATATCAATTAAATTTCTTAATTAACACAAAAATTAGTTAATTTTACTTATATATGAGTTTAAAGGGAGAATGGTCTCTTTTTATTTCTAAAAAAAAATTTAAATATCTTCATAAAAAAAAATTAAATATCTAACAATTAATAACTTCCCCTTACACTTCTCCCTGTCGATGCAGACAAAACCTTTTAATGCATTCCCGAAAAATTCCTCATCTATGAGTGAGTCTCTTGAAAAGGAAATCTCCATTCCATTTACACGAAGAACTTGAAAATTACACCGCTTATTTTAATATAGTAAAATGATGTGTACGTGGACCAACGAGTAATTAATATTAGACTCAATTTGCTTAAGACTCGAGATGCAAGTTTACTTAAACATGATTGAAATGAAAAAATTATATTAAGTGATCAGTTGAGTTCTCTGATGATAAATATTAATTATCGGAATAATATGTTCTTAAATTTAAATATTTAGAGAAAAAATTATAAGTATAATAAATGATATAATGCAATAAGAATTAAGAAAATGGATAAAATTCAAAAAATGTCAAGTATATATACTGTGCAGCACTTTGCTTCTCTATCTGCACTACTTTGCCCCCTGACATTGAGTTTCCCACGTGCACTCAAACGTGCTCAGTATTTACAGAGCAAATGCCTAACAAACAGTCAAAGGACTAACCGAACATGTATACGTCTCCAAATTGTAATGTTGATTTTATGTCAACTAGTGAATGGCATTTTCCCATTGTAATTGAAGATGCTCTTCCTATCATTTTCTTGATCATTTATTTTGCATTTTGTTTCATACGTTCGTGTAATTATTATTCATTTCAAGTAACAATCTCCTAGTTACACCTTTTCAGCTGTTACTACTTAACTTCAGTGTAGTTACGTATAATGACGCAAATAACATCTAAATAGTATATTACTAGTTCATCCGCTAGAAAATATTATCAAGTACAGTCACACGTTGCGTTGACCAAATAATGTACAATCATATAAATGAGTGATAAATAATTTGTTGCGAAAGAGGATGAGATCACCCCCATATAATTGGTGGGACTTGAGAGTGAATAATTCATATTGAGTGTAAAGCAACAAATAATCACGGTATCACCATAATTTTGTAAGGTAAATTAATTTTTGTGTGTTATCTAAACACACTATCAGTTTAGATTTCCTTTTTTCTCACGTATTTTATTTTAGAGACAATCAAGTTGAAAACAATCAAATATTAAACATAAATACCTCTTTTGATCGGAATTAAAACCTCATGTGAGAAACTAATACCTTTTAGTGTATGTCTGGTTACCCGTTCAGTGGAAATTACACTTTACAATGCAAGAACATAGAAGTAATAACACACTTTGGATTCAACCCGTGAACGTTAAAACAAACAGGTTTATAAACAAAATCGCCTTTGTTTTAAATCTCAATATTTACAAAAATATCACCCACATGTATTTTAAGATGAATTTATGGCAACTGTCGTCTAAATGGTGTCATAAAAAATAATTTTTTTAGTAGTATTAATAGAACTAACTGCTTATATTTTTGCCCTTTATTAATGAACGGTGTCTTTTAGAAAAGAGCGACCATGTGAATGAGCCTCAATTTTCTGTGTACGTGTGTGTCCATGGGCCTACATTGACCAAGAAGGACACGGAAAGATAGGGAAAATTAAAATGAAAGTAAAAAAAAAAAAAAAAAACTTATGTGGTGTGGACCCAGACACACGTGTATATGGTTAAGGTGGTCCATGAGGCAAACATAAAGGAATTTTGTAAGCATGGTTTAGGTCAACATCTTAATCATGGAGGCATTATTTGGTCCACACCCTTTTCACCACTCAAAATCATGTTCTAAATTGATTTTATTTCTCTTTTTCAAGATAAGAGAGTACGAGCTGTCAAAAAACTTTGCATAAAAGAATTAAATAGTAAGAAAATGGAGCATAAGACAATTAAATGCTTAACCTTCGAACAACACACGGGGACACAGATCTCTATGAGGGGAAAAGTTTTCCTTCATTTTCTTATTAATTCGATGATGGAATTTTTGGCATATTATATTTTGGTAATAGGAAAGAAGAACAAAGAAAAACAGCAAAAAAAAAAAATTAAATAATGAAGACTATTCACACGCTGAAACAAAGTCGTCCCAGTCACGTTAATTAGCTAGCTATCGAAAGCGAAACGAGGCTATGAGGAGAAGAGAATCCAAGATTTGGGTACCCTGTTGAGATAAGCACCAATGTTTCACCAAGTAATTAGCACGCTGATTCGCTTTTGTGAACGTGTGATGTATCATCACTGACCAAGATCACAGAAGTTTGTCTCTATTACTGTTAATAATACTAGCATATCTGTGTCGAGTAGAGAAGTCACTTGTGACAACCCTAAGTCAGCGTTCATGTATTAGCTTTTGTTATATATATATAGAGAGAGAGAGAGAGTCTAAAAGGCATGTTAAAGAGTGGCAACCTTTATTCCAAGCTAGATCAAGGCCATGAAAAATAGATAAAAGTTATACAGTAGCTTTGTTTGAGATTCCAAAAGAATCATAAAAACCATAAAGAGTCATCAATATTTATGAGAAGGTCACCAAAACCAGTAAGACCAGGGTTGCAAAGACAACTACACTCTACATTCAAGGTATATAGTTTGAATCATAAGAGTGTTTCCTGACAGTTATAAGAAAGTGTTTCAAACACTTGCACCAAAATAAAAGAATCTATTTTACATTCAAAATAATAATAATAAATAAATAAAAACTTTAAAATTGTGTATTTAATTATGTATTTTTTAATCAATAATTTTTTCTTGAATTGTTTAAAGACTCTATACATATTCACATCAAAATAAATTTCTACTACCAAAACTCTTTGATAAGTGAATATGTCATCATTCAAAATATGTTAGCTGAAATTGATTAGCCGATGAGATAAACTAAGGCAAAATAATAGTGGATATTGCTGGAAAAGAAGATAGATAAGGATGGAATAGATAATTTTGTGGACGGATTTGAATTCGATTTCGATTAAGTTATTGAGATTTGGCGAGTAGAGGATCAATTGAATTCAAATAAAATGTGCCTCTAAGCTGGATCCAAAAAAACAAGAAAGCAGAACAAGAGTAGCTAGAGCAACAGTTTTAGTAGAATCCCACGAGCAATAGTTGCACTTGGAAAATAGGAGCTGAAGATGGAACGTGTTGAAGGTGAAAGCAGGAAGCCCTAGCCAGCAATATGTTAGCCAATATGGTAGTTAGGGAGCCAATAGTGGCCGAATGTTGTAAAACACAATCATAAACAGTTATATATAGGTGTTTTGTATAAATATGGATTCAAGAAACGTTTGAAAGGACCTCAGACCAATCAATGCAATTATATTTTTCCAAAGTTATTTTCATAGTGAATTTATTGCTTTTAATTAGTTTTAAATTCCATTTTCTTTATCTTTGTTCGAGTTATTTTGAATTCCTTTTGCTTTCACCTTCAACCAATTACGTGCTTCCTAGTGACTTGAGACATATTTTTCCTTTCGACATTCAAATCTCTTGATTCAAATTTTGAGATTGTGTTGAAAAAAAGTTAATTGAATCACATTCGGCTAACCATTGAATATTAACGCAACAATAGAACCCGAAGAAGAGCAAACTTTTTTCTACTTCTCAAGTATGCACATCAAACCTTGTTGAGTTTTTCTAGTTTGTAATGATGCATAGCTTCTTGGAATAATTAATCCATAACACATTTAAAAATCCTTTATTAGTATTCCGGAACAAACATTCCAAAACATAATAGAATCAATTTTGGAATCCGTAATCCATAATGCATGAGAAAGTAGTGTGAATTAACGGATTTGGTTATCCGAACCTACAAATTCATTATTATGGATTATGTTGTCTGGAATACAATAATTGTATTTCGGAAATGTAATCCGAAATAATAAAAATATTATAGCTCTGGATTAGACAACATGTTAATTCACAAATAATTTTCAATCCAGAATCCAGATTCGGTATACCTGTAATATTAGCAGATAAAAAGGGTAATTCTGGGATTTAAAATGACAAAAGAATAAGCGGGTGCATGGTGAAATTTATGAGGTGATGGAACTAACACCCAATTTAAATGGCTTGAAATTTAAAAAGGTGATATTGGGTAAGACATTTGGGTTCGTGGGCCCGTTTACTGCGTCATAGGTCACATACAACTTAATTGCACGTATTCATTTTAAAAAAAAAGTTTAAACCAATTAAAAAGGAACCTTCTTCTATTGGTCCAGAATTCACAAAAAATACTTGAATGAAGAGGGATATGCTAGGTGCACCCAGCAATATTGCTGGTGCACCCAGCAATTCAATGAAAGGTCAATTTTGCCCTTCAGTTAAAAATATAAAAAGCATTTCTTTTCTTCCCGGAAGCATTCTCTCTTTTTCTCACTGTGGCTCTTCCGCAAAAAGCTTCTTCTCTTCTCTCTTCCCCGACAAGCTTCTTCTCCGCGAGCTTCTCCGACAGCCCTTGGACCCATTTGCTTCGAGGTAGGTGGCCTTCTTCTTAGCTTTGGTTTTGTTATGCACTACATTAGGGTAGGTTAGTGTAACGTTAGGTTAGTGGAACCTTAGGGTAGAAGACGAAACCTAGGGTAGAAGACGAGAGGGGAGAAGACGAGAGGACGCCGGAAAAAATGGCGGAAATCGCTGACGGAGGAGTCTTCCGGAAGACCCCTTAGGGGTTCTTCCGGAAGTTCCGGAAGAACGTTTTCCGGAAAGTTTCCGGAAGAAGTGTTCTTCCGGAAGTAACCAAACGTCTTCCGGAAGAACACTTCTTCCGGAAGACTTCCGGAAAACGTCTTCCGGGAACTTTCCGGAAGAAGTGGTTCATCCGGAAGAATTCCGGAAGACTCGCACTTCCGGAAGAAGTTTCAAACTTCCGGAAGACCTTTCCGGAAGAACCCTTCTTCCGGAGTGTTTCCGGAAGAACCACTTCTTCCGGAAGTGGTTTTTTTGTTTTTTTTTTGTTTTTTTTTTTAAATTTTTTTTAAACAGAAATTGTTTTGTTTTTTTTAAATGAATTATTTTATTTATTTTGGTTATTTTGTTTTTTAGATTTTATGAACAATGAAGTTTGGGTTTTTGATGTCATATTTTTTTTATAATTTAAATTGTGTATTTTTACTAAATATTAATTTGTAAATTAATTTTTTTTTATAAAAGTAGTTGTGTTTGTTTTTGTTTATTGTTTTTTTTTAAATTAGTGTTTTTTCTTTAAAAATGAAGTTGTCTATTTTTATAATTAAAGTTGTGTGTTTTGGAAGTTTTATAAAAATACTAATTTTTTATAATTAATTAGTTTATTTTATTATAAATGAAGTATTTTATTTACTAAAAAAATTGTGGATGTTTACTAAATAATTTTTTTTTTACATTAGTTGTTTAATTTTTTTTAAAAATTAAGTTGTGGATGTTTAGTAATGAATTATTTTTATATTAGTTGTGTTTTTTTTTTTTTTATAAATGAAGTTGTTTAATTTTTTTTTAAAAAAATTAAGTTGTGCATGTTTATTAATAATTTTATTTTACATTAGTTGTTTTTTTTTTATATAAATGAAGTTGTTTATTTTTTTTTAAAAAAAATTAAGTTGTGCATGTTTATTAATAATTTTATTTTACATTAGTTGTTTTTTTTATATAAATGAAGTTGTTTAATTTTTTTTTTTAAAATTAGGTCGTGTATGTGTGAAAATGATTTGATTTAAGTTAGTCTTATTTGTTTATAAATAAAGTTGATTTTTTATAAAGAAAATTGTGTATATTTTGACCGAAAAAAAAAACGTGTTCGACATGATTTACAGATCATGGCCAGAACACGAGGTTTAGGTCGTGCCATAGGTAGATTTGTAGGCAGAGATAGAGCTGCTGGCGAGGATGCTGGCGATGTTCCCGAGAGGCGTAGGCCTACTGCCTCAGCCCGTAGGCTACGCGTTCATCAGATGACTACGGAGGGACGTGATATGGCTGAGGACGTCGCTAACATGACTGATGATGTCCCTGAGCAGCCTACGGAGGCACCTGAGATGCGTGCGGACGCACAGGGTGCTGATAGTGGTGAGGGGTCAGATGGTGATGATGCTGCAGAGGGATTCCCTGGTGGTCCACGTGACCCGTCAGTGCTCACATCATTTGCCGAGCATGTTGCACATGCCGTGTGGAGTGGACAGGTATTTTAATTTGTTAATTATTTGTCATTGTTTATTTATTTGTTTATGATTAATTTTTTTTTAATAATTGTATAATTTGTACTTCAAATCAGGAACGTCCTGATTTGAAGTTAGTGTCACATGGGAGGAAGCTGACACTGATTGGGAGGCCAGTGCCTGAGATTGAAGGCCTGGTGGCTGCCACAGGATTAAGTCCACTGATAGATTGTTCAGTTATTACTGGCGATCCTGGACTTATATCCGCATTTGTGGAGAGGTGGCACAGTGAGACTAGCACCTTCCACCTTCCAGTAGGAGAGCTGACGATCACATTGGATGATGTGTCGTCCATTCTACATTTGCCCATCACTGGCGCCTTGCACAGTTTCCACGCTCTTTCTACGGAGGAGGCCAGATTCTTGCTCACGGAGTTGCTGGAAGTGTCTGCGGAGGAGGCCAGAGCCGAGACAGCGCTCACACGTGGAGCATATGTACGATTAGGATGGGTTCGTGACATTTATGAGACCAGATGTCAGGCCCGGCGGTGGATTGTCGCAGCTCGCGCTTATTTGCTGCACCTTGTCGGTTGCACTCTTTTTGCTAATAAGAGTGCAACATACGTGCATGTGGTCCATCTTGACGCTTTCCGGGACCTCGCTCATAGTGGTGGTTACGCTTGGGGGGTTGCCGCGCTGGTTCATATGTACGACCAGTTAGATGAGGCTTGTAGGACCACCACCAGACAGCTTGCGGGGTACTTGACGCTATTTCAGGTAAATTTTGTAGGACCATCGACCAGTGGGAGTCTGTACCTGTTTGTTTTGTAGGTACTGTCTATAAAAAACACCAGATGACATGCATTGCATAACTTTACTGCATCTGGGTGACACCAAAACAGATCACGCACCACAACTTCATCCTTCAATCTATGCCAATGAATGTATTGATCACGTTCGAGAAGCTTCATCAGATGCTGCATTTCGGTATCAGCTCCTCTTATTGAAGAACGATATGCACTTCTTGCATTGTAAATTTGCTTTATCGTGGTGTAACTGTCGGCATTGTGTTCCTTCAACGTTAGCAAGATGTTTTTCGGTTTCACCATCGACTTTGTCATATCAGCAATAATTTTCTTTTCTTCCTTAGTCAATCGCCCGGCGTATGGATGTCCAACTAAGGACTTCGCCAATTCATGATTATGAATCCCACAGATCAACTTCACCATCCAACCTTCCCCTCCACGCACTGGTTTCCCACGAAGCCTGAAGGGACAACCACATTTCCTACTCCCGGTGTCTTTTCTAACGAATTCTTTATTTCTACACTTGTACGTACCACTCCTTTCACACCCAATTAACACAAATGAACTTCTTCCTCTGCTACCGGTCTCTGTGTCAGATCTCATAATCACTGCAACAAATCCATTTTCATGGGCAACTGTTCGAGCCCATTGCAAAACATCATCTCGAGTAGTGAATACCTACAACGCAACCCTAACACATTAATTTTCGTACAAACCATCAATTCAACCAATGACTCAAATTATCTATGATTACCTGAGATGTATTAAAAGCATTTGAACAATCGACATGTCGTTCATTCACTCCACATTCTTCTTGATTATCATAATCATAATCCATATCAACTTCGTGTGACATCGCAAAGTCATACCTCCATTGATCTTCGTCCATCTTAAGGACATATGCATCATACACAAGTACATTCAAATTATCATATAACCACATCCAAAAATTTACTACACCTTAAATAACAAACATATTAATAGGACATATGCATCATACACGACTATATTAAAATTATCACTATATTCTAAATTTATAACTACATTATTTACTTAAACTAAACTTATCACTATAATAAACAACTAATAAAACATTTTTGTACCATTATACATTTAAGTTACCTAAATCATTTAATATTATACCATTATACCTAATTAAATCAATAATCCACAACATATATAAACCAGAAATAAAAAAAAATTATAAAACAGAAATATATATACCATTATAAAACAAAAAAAATTATAATCCACAATATATATCATTATACCTAATTAAACCAATAATTCATTATTAACTAACAGAAATATATATAAAACAGAAATTAAAAAAATTATAAAACAGAAATTAAAAAAATTATAAAACAGAAATTAATAAATTAGTAATAATTTAACATTCCGGAAGAAGGTCTTCCGGAAGTGGTCATTCCGGACCTTCCTCCTTCTGTGCCTAAAATTTTTCCGGAGCACTTCTTCCGGTTTTTCTTCTCTAAAGCTAACCGGAAACGAAATAAACGCGTATACCTCCGACGAAATAGGTACAACTGCCACTAATAAAACTTCAGTGGTCATTCCGGACCTTCCTCCTTCTGTGCCTAAAATTTCTTCCGGATACATTTTTTACTGTTTTTCTTCTCTAAAAGCTAACCGGAAAACGAAATAAACGCGTACCTCCGACAAAATAGGAACAACAGCCACTAATAAAACTTCAACCACCAAATCTTCAAATACTTCACTTCACTGGACCACCAACAGACTGCTGAAGGGACCACCACCGAAACAACAGCAAACGGAAGAAGAAACAAAGCAAACGGAAGAAGAAACAAAGCAAACGGAAGAAGAAAGAAAGAAAGCGCAGTAAAACACAGTCTGAAGACGTTAATTTAAAGAAATTTACACAAGGGCAAAATCGTCATTACGTACGCATTAAAAAAAAAAATAACTTCCGGAAGAAGCTTCTTCCGGAAGACACTGGAATTCTTCCGGAAGAAGCTTCTTCCGGAAACATTCCGGATGACGTTCTTCCGGAAGTTGTCTGTGAGTTTTTCCGGAAGACACAAATTATTCTTCCGGAAGAAGGTTCTTCCGAAAACTTTCCGGAAAAATTATTTCCGGAAACTTTCCGGAAGAACCTTCTTCCGGAAGAATAATTGCTGAAGGGCAGTTTCGCCACTTCACTGTTTGCTGGGTGCCCCAGCAATAATGCTGGGTGCACGTAGCAACTCCCGAATGAAGATCATAGGGAATGAAATATCAGACTCATCGGAGTGTTGAACCAAAACGGTATAAAATACTAATTGAAAACAACATGTTGAGATTCTTTTTGGGTTTCTTTCTAGCTTTATTTTTATTTTCTTCTTTTAACAAGTCCTAAATGGCATCATTTCCAGTTCCACCCATACCTGATATCTAGCGTACTAACAGGACTATGAATGGGGAGGGGGGGTGTTAATTCAACAAGTTGGGGGACTAATTTGAAACTTTGATAAAGCATAAGAAAATTTTGATTTTTTTTTTAAAAGACGTCGAGGGAAGAATATATACTTTTTTTTTTCATTTTGACTTTCATGTAGTGAAGTCTGTTTCTCGTCAGAATTCTACAAGAAATTTGATCATGGTTTCTTCTTTGATTGGACATATTACAATAACTAGTAACAAGTTAAATTGAGTTAGATTAATTGGAAATTTTCAATATTTTCGAAACAAAATATTTTTCGGCAATTAGCTTTTGGAAGACGTTTAACACTTGCATCTGATTTTATCCACTGCCAAAATCTAAAAAATTGACAGATAGTGCCAATACATTTACTTCCAATATCAAATTCAGTAATTAGTATCAATATTATTGAAAGATGGTGTTCTAGTTGACTTGCTGAACGATTCTGTCAATAGTCGCTTGTCGGACAACAGCTTTCGTTCAATAATTCTTGATACTAATTAGTAATTAGTAGAGAAAGTAACTCCTAAATTTCCATTTAGTGTGCGAACCCACGCAATAGAATAACAGTAATCATAATGCTCTTATGTCCCCTTCCTATGGATAACATCTTATTTTTTATTCTTGAATTCTGGTCCAATTCTCCAAGAAGGAATAGTTGTAAAAAAAAATACAGTAATAAAAACAAAGACATTACAGCATGCATTTTGGGTGAAACGGTTCAGCAATTTTCAAGGGTGGGGTGTAATTTACAAATAACATACGGAAAAACAGCAAAGTTAGGTGGGATGTAAATGTGTAATAAACTACTATGTATTTTTTTCCCCTCTTTTTTCTGTGAGACTTTTGAGACGGGGTGCGGGGGATAATTCCACCTAACATCTTTTACAAAAGACCTAATGCTCGTATGGCAAAAGGAATTGTCAAAATCGAATGTTAGAGGAAAAAATCATTCAGAAGGCTTAACACACATCTAACCTACAGTAGAATTGATTCTATGAATTCTAATTAAACTCCCTATATTACATTACAATAACAAAGACCACTTTCATTAAAGGTCTATAGTGATTCCAAATGACCCGTATACAAATGAACGGATCCCACAAAAAAAAGTATATAAAAAGAATGCATTACCTCTGATATCTTGTTGTGTACTTCCACATTTAACACAACCCTTCACAATACTTGTTGCTATTTCATACTTCCAAGTCAGAAATCTTCTAACAGGCTGCTATTGGTTTACTTTTCATATGTCTTTTCATGTGGAATTCAAAATTATATCCATAAAGCCCCAGTGAAAATTAGAAGGGAGTCTTTGTTGATTGAATTGTTTGACTTTCCCATCATATGAACAATTTTTATCACTCTCAAAATGCAAATTTACACGAGAGTTCATTCATCACTTCCACTGCTAATTCTACCTGAAGTCAGAAGATCAAAATAGCAGGTTATATTATGGATACATATCTCTCAAAGGAAGATGGGCAGCAGAAACTAAAGCTTATCAAAACACCTGATGATCTTTTCCCTTCCATGGCTTCTTTCTTCTCTTGGCAACTTGAGCACAGGAAAGGTCCGTCCCAGGGACGAAATTTTCGAGAGTCGGGTGCACCCTCGTGTATTGAAATACCCTCTCCAGGTTTTATCTCTACTTGACATACTGCACACATAAACAACTTGAACATGTTGCAGACTGGATATTTAGTATCTAACCTGCATTTCAGACAAACATATTTTATTGTCAAGAGAAAAAACTAGAGAGCATGTGGTTAACTTCGGCAAGCTGCTACAAAACTAAACCTCTCTGAAAGCATGGCAGATCCTTCCTCGTACAATTCTTCTACTACATCTGGCTCCATGTACTCTTTGTCAATATAAGAAGATGATTCAGAAGATTTTTTACGAAACATGGACTTGAGCATTCCCTTTACTGGCCTCTTTGTTTGTGGCGCAGAAACAGGTGGTTTCTCCTGAGGTAATATATCAACTACAATGCAGGTTGTATCATCTCTAAGTCCCTTTGCTTGTACAGCTTCCTGAAGATAGAAAGAGACAGGGGAACAAACAAGACAAAAACATAATTAATGGCACCAAATGACAGTTATCAGGAGAAACTAATTCAAAGTTGCAAACAAGGTAGCTTATGATGCTTAAGTCAGGATTACTACTAACATTAAAATGGGTCCAGTAAAAAAAATTCACAATGATTCAAAATATGCACATTAATCTCACTTTAACAATATGTGGTGCAGCAGCATCGGCTGGCATTCCACGACAACAATCAAGGGCTACTTCTGCAGGTAGAGAATCCCAAACACCATCACTGCAGATAACAAGCCGGCCTCCAGCAGTGGACATCTAAGTAAAGAGAAAAAAATGGGGAGGGAAGGGAAGAAATCAAATTCTTCATTTAAAAAAGAAAAAAGAAAGAGACATATATTTACATAGAAAACAGAAGATAAATTCACAACCAAAGAATCCAATCATTTGATCCACATAATATCCTGAACCATCATGCAGTTGGCAGAAATACTTGCTTAGAAGAGATGAACAAAATTAAAATCCGTGTAGGATCAAACAGAAGAAGACAAAGGAACTATGTAAACTAAGTAGCCTTTTCAGCAAAAAAGTGTACAAGAGAAAGGTTACTGATTAACATAAGCCCAACACTGCTTTAAGTGAAAGATAGAGTAGAGACCAACCTTCACTTGCTTTACATACGGGACAGGTACAATAAATTCACCAATATCCATATCTCCAATAGATCGTGAGAGACACAAACCACCAGGCCAACATCTCAAAGGACCAACCTTTGATACAAATTAATCTAGTCAGGCATATTAATATCATAAACACTTTTTCAATAATATTGGTAAACAAAACATGAGTACAAAACCTAAACAAAAGTGTACCCAAAAGATTGTAAAAGTTTTAAAGAAACACAGAGAACTATGCCTATTAGTTTCCTCTAGTTTTGCAGGATGTGATTCACCCAGTTTACTTCTTAATCTCTGAATATGCAGTGTAATAGGGAAAGCATCGAAAAATATAAGTATCATAAGGAATCAGATACAAGAACAAGCAGTTCTCTTTCTTATTCTGTAGTGGTGGGGAGTGGGTGTGTTGAAGCTAGTTATGGAGGAAACACTATTTAAGTTAAAAGGGATCATGATTAAAAGGGAATGTACCTCTGCACCTCCCCCTGTATTTAGCCGACCAACTTCACCACCGCTAGAGGTGATCCGCACCCTCCTGATGAAAGTAAAAGAAGGGGTAAGTCTATGTTATAACAGTGAAATTCCAAACAGTGTTACAAAAAACATTTAATTAACTTACTCTTCTTCATTCGTTTCTAGCCTGTGATCTGCGGACAAGTAATAAAGCTCACCATCAGAAGATTCAAGGACGCAACGGGAATCACCAACTGATGCAACTGTTACAACCCATCCTTCTATAATGACAAAGGTGACAGTTGTTCCAGATTTTTGGCCTGTAACAAAAAAATATTAATTCAGAAGTATAAAAACTATCAATCACAAGTCAGTTACACCATTAACTTCCATTAGTAATTGATATTCTTCATCATGTTTTAAATCTAGGTTGCAGTGCAATCGTAGTCACAACCATTTTGCAGTTTGATGCAAATCAATGCGGTCAGAAGTGCAATGCAACAGTGGCAGTTGCTGCAATCCAGAGGTAGCAATTGCATCATGTAATGCTATCTATAATTTAACTCCTAAGCCAACTCTACGGTCCATATAAATAAACATAAATAATATTAAACAAATAACAGTCACCATGCACTATGTGTTACCATTACCAACCTTAATGGTCAAGCTTAAGTAAATTTAGTACTAATAAACTTTACTGGCATGGCCAATTAACCCCCCAACAAGAGCTAGGGGTCTATGGGAAAATGCTACAAAAAGAAGTGAATCCAGTATGTTTTATTTCTAGAATCTCTGGCTGAAACTAAGCAAAATTCATTAAAATTCCAGAAAGGAGTAAGCACATAAATAATTTTTAGAAAGGAACCTACAAACTCAACTAGCTCTAATCAAGGAAACATGAAACCGCACTATGGGGATATTTTAAGAAAGAATTTCCTGTTAAGAAATTTGCACACTCAAGTCAAAGCAATGTCAAACTGGTAAAAGGTAGTTGGAGCTGATACCTGGAAGAAGTTTAAAAAACCTCATCCTTAAACCAATTCCTATATGGAGTTTCACAAAGCCTTACAGACATGGTGATTAAAAAAACTGCCTTTCCCACTTTATATAGTAGTTTCTCATCAAACATTTACAATCGAGATGTTTAAAAATCAGAAGAACTATGATAAGAGGCAAGATTATTATAACTTTGTTTTCTAACAGAGCCAGTACCAATCCTTCTAAAAAAGGTTAGAAATGTGAAGTTTATAGCAAGAATTCAAAATATGCAGCATGTTCAGCTTACATATCGGAAAAGTTTTTCTTTATCTTTTTATTATTTAACATTCTAACTTTGAGAAGCCTTTGAGTGATAGATGACAATACAAATTAGAAATATGTATAAATATTTTTGGTGATATTGACATGAAGATTTAAGTTAATGTACATGAATTCCATCGTAAACAAAAAATTGACAGAGCAAACACCAAAAGGAATGAACTATCCATACCTTTCTCTTGAAAATCTTTATCAGTTTTTACAAAACCAGCAACCAAAGCCCTGGGCAAGGCTGCTATCCACTCATCTCTGTTAAGATCTGGAGGAATCGCGCTTAAAACATTATTTAGAAGATTCTCCTTAGAATAAATAGCAGCAGCAGATCCATTGTGTCCATCAAATAGCTGTAAAAACTCTATATCAGAAAATGAAACAAGGGAAAACGCCCAAAAAAAGGAAAAGAAAAATAGTGCATTGTGTTATAAGCATTCAGTGCTTAAGAACAAAATGACTATAGTCTTTCCTCTGATCCAACTAAAATGACTGCATAAGAACAAAGTCTTAACAATAAAACCAAAAAAGTGGCACCTTGACAACAGAGCTATAAAGTCAATAATATGTAACTTTCTAAAGACTTTTTCACAGTCTAGCTCAGCCATGAAGTCAAGTACATCAAATATAAGCATAAAAACAACACATTAAAATCTAAGTAAATCTATGAAAGTAGCCAATCCACAAGCCTGAAATCATTATCATTCCCCAAATTTTCAATAAGATAGTCAAGTGACAAGGAAGATAACATGTAAAAAAACATCACATTAAAATCCGTTGACAAGTTTCAAGTTTCAACACATTAAATCCGAAAAGAAAAAAAAAACAAGAAAGCAATGTTATGTTATGTTATTCAATCTGGAAAAAGCAAGCTGTGAGAAAAAAACATACCCCAAAAACTGAGTATGTAGAGACCCCATCGCCCACCACCCTCTGGCATTCCGTCTTGAGCAGCGTCAAATCCTCGCCTTTCTTGCTCTGGCACGCTTGACCATGAGCAATCTCAGGCTTCTCAATTTTCTCGTTCGCCAATTCGCGCCTCAGGAGCACCGAAAGAGGAACCGTTTGGTGATCACTCCTGGCAGCCATTTTTCACACACCCCACTCAATCCTCAATTTCCAAATACTACCACTGCCGCCACAACAACAACAATTATACGAACAACAACAACAACACGTGCTGCGAAGCTTTAAACCTCCTTTACGTGCAATTAATCCAATCCTAAATAAGGAAACAAAACAAAAACGCGTTAATTAATGGAAATGGAAAAAAAAACACGCATTAATTAACAACCAAATAAATCACAATCTTAACACCGCTTTCCATGTTCTCCAATTAATCCAGCATTTTCACGCAAATTGACAGTTAAGATCGTAATGTACACAAAACGACGACGGTAATAAATGAAATTGCATCATTACCGTTTGCCACGATTTGGAAAAACATAAATAAATAAATAAATTAAAAAAAAAACTCTGAATGTTCGTTGTTGATCGATCAGATAAAGACAAACGCAATAAAGAGATTCAATTCAAGCCAGAGAAATACGGCAATGAGAGAGAAGGAAATTCGCGAAACTATTACAAATCGGAGGCGAGAGAAAAAGAAAAACGCGAGAATGTGGAGAAATTTATTTACAGTGAAGAAGAAGAAGAAGAAGAGGGAAAATGGCGATGAGGTTTCACGCGCGAAAATGTGGAGACACGCTGATGAATTGAATTGTTCTGTGTGATCGAGAAACGCGGATCCCAGCGTCCTGCAAATATTCCATTGTTGTTTTTCGTTGATAGAAAGAAAGAGAATGGAAGAAGAATAAAAGCGCAAAATGAACCAATTTCATTTTCTTTCCGAAAAAAAAAAATTAAAGACACAAAGCATGATGCGCTGACGTGGCAAAAACGCATCGTTTTCAACTTCGCTCGGCTCTGTGAGCCATTTATGAGCCAGCGAGGCACCCAGCGTATACTCTAAACCGGTTCAACGTCACTCTTTGACTTCCTTTCTCTTTCGTGAAGCATCCGGTTAACATATTCACTCGCATTTCCTGTTGCTTCCTTGTGTTTTTTTTTTTAAAATTAACTTTCGTGATCTTATTTTCTTAAATATGTATTTTTATTTTTTTTATTTTTTTTAATTTATACAAATTAATTTTATTTTTTAAAATTTTTATAATTTTAATCTCTTTTTTTAATTGAAACATTTTGTCTCTTAATTTTAAAAAATTCACAATTTAATCTTTATAGTTAATTTCAAATGTTAATATATGTATTTTACACATGTCTATTTATTATTAATATAATGATTTTAAAAAAATATTTAATTACTAACAAGTTTAATTTACTAAAAAAATAAATAATCAAGTTTGAAATTGATAAATGAAATTAAAATTATAGAATTTTTCTAAAAGTAAGAAATGAAATATCTTAATAAGGTGAATTTTTTAAAAGTAGAAGACAAAATATTTCAATTATAAAAATAAATAGACTAAAATCATGAATTTGAAAAAAATAAAAAGACAAAAATTATATTTTAACTTTTTTATCATGATATTTTTTTCTAATACTATTTATCTCATACCAAAGAAGAATCAAAATTCTAACTCTAAATCACTTAATTAATGTTATCACTTATGTCAATCATTCTTTTTTTTTTCATCCTATTCTTATTGACAACACGTTTATTTGAGGGATTATTTTCCGAGAATATGATATTGAATTTTTTTTTATATTTGTTATGAGTTAATAAAATAATTATTATTGAATGTGTCATGCATTTTTTTAAAATAAAATTTCTATATTATATTTCTAAAATTAAAGAAATAATTCATGAAATAAATGTCTCCTAAATATAATATATTATTATTATGTCCCAAATTGGAAATTAAGGAGTGAAATCCTCTTTTATTTGATCCTGTCTATGAGCATGATTTCTCTTAAAATTAAGAAATAATTCTTGATATGCTTACTGAATTAATTCTGTAGGTGGGAGGTCATCCATATTCTCTCACTAAAAAAAACTTTTTTTTTCTCAATTAATCCTTGATATGCTTACTAAATTAATGTCATAGTCTTATATATAAATTAAATCCACCCACAACATAAAAGACGGGAGTGCAACCATGAATAATGAAGTATCAAACTTTGAGACCAAGCTGGTACCTAAAACTAGGCAACAAACAATTAGTAAAGCAATTTTAATGAAAAATCTACGTGGAAAAGAAATTTGTGTAAGTACGTGTCGATAGTTGTAATACCAATTCTTAGACAGTTGAATGTTTAACTGGTCTTAAGTTTGTTTTTGAGGTGATTGGCTCATCATCATCAATTCAGACGGAAAAAATTACTTAAAACGTGCTTTTGATTGCTTTTGTTTGTTTACTTTATTTGAATTGGCGCCATTTAAGGCCCCGAAGGACCCAGTTAGTGCCACTGGTCAACTATGAAATACTACAATTCCATTTGACATAAGGTGTCATGCAAGACACAACCTTCTTGAAAAAGTATGTATTAATATATGGAAAGTTTATTTTGTCATATTAAAATATAAGTTTCTTGAGAAATAATCATAATTGCTACGTTGACAGAAGTGCTGGTGTGCTAGTGTTATCCGTGATACTAATTGGTACAAGTTATTATTAAAAAAATTAAAATTAATCTTTCCACTCTTTATAAGATATATATATATATATATATATATATATATATATAATATTATCTTTTTTTATTAGTATTGATGTGAAATAATTTTTATTAAAAATAGTTATGATTAATCTTAAATCATTTCGTTGCTACTATTTCTATTTGTGTTGACAGTGTTGATATATATATAATATGGGATTAGTTTGTATAAAAAACACTTATTTTAATTTTTTTTTTAAATTTAAACAAATTCCCCGCATTATCTGATTAAATAGAATGATTTTCTGTGGAAGACAATGTGACGCAATGACGCGTAAAAAAAATGTTTAACAATTATTCTTGATACCTATTAGGGTTTTCCCCGTGTGTGTGTGTCTTGTTTTTTTTTTTTTTTTTACTTTTTGTTAATGTTAATTTGAAGTGAAGGCGTGGCTGATGGTGAATTTGCATGAGGCATGGGCCCATTGCAGGAGAAGTAGTACGGATGAGTTTGTTTTGATTTTCATTGAACGAACCAAAAACCTTTGAAAGCAATTTGGAGGACCCGCAATTATCGCCGCCAGTTATCGTTATCACCAATCAACCAACCAGTGCCGGCCTCATCCCTGCGCGTGCTTATCACTGCCAATAGCAAATCCTCAATTAAGAAGGTTAATTAAGATATGTTCTTTTTTCGGGAATTAGTAAGGGGATTTATTTCATGTGATTTTCTTTTACATGATTATGTCCTGTGACCTAATCTTTGTAGTATTTAACTTTTTGTGCACCATCTTGTTGCATCCAAAGCTTAATTTAAATCTGATATGGACCTAGCTTGATTAATTCATTGAATTGGATCGGAGCAATTCATAAATATACATCGTTCTGCAGGCGCGTGACGGCTCAAAATGTTGTGTACTCAACACACTCCTTGTGAAAGAATCAAATCAACTATTCATAATCAGTTGCAAGACTTTATCTTATTTATATGCGCAATGTGTCATTTTCCCAGAGTTAGCCTTCAGAAATTCAATCAAAATCATGGCTAAACTTTTCATGAATTGATACAAGTAATCAAGAATTTAAAATTATTTTTTTAGATGCAAATTTGATTATTTTATACATTATCAAATTTTTTGTTTGTTGAATAATTTCTTTAAAAACAATTTTAGATATTTTTTATCCATAAGAATTTACAAAAATTCATATGTATCTAAGGGTTAATTAAATAGTTACAAATTGGTAAAATTGTTTGCAAGTTAAGTATGTAAAGTACTAATCTTTTGGATAAATCTTTGGTTTTTATCTCAATATATTATTATCGCTATATGATTATATTAAGAAGCTGTCTAACATAATAATGTGATATAATTGATATATAATTTTATCTCAATATGTTATTATCGTTATGTTTGATCATATTAAAAAGGTGTCTAACATAATATAACATGATTAATATATAATTTTATCTCTTAAACATATAATCATAGATTTAATTCTTAATCTTATTTATAAAAAAATATTTATTAGAAAATATCAAAAATCTTAGAATTTCATAGAATTACTCTTTGACTTTCATATTCTAGTTTTAAAAAAAAGGAACTTTTGATGGCTCATCTAATGATTCATCATAGTGGTGGCTAAGCTTGAGTGGGCTACCCCTGTAACGCATTATAATGAGGATGATATGAAGAGAGTAGACCCAATGTTATGATATTCTTCTTTTTTATTACTTTTAGGCGTATAAGATGCTCAACCAACTAGTCAAGCCAGAAGGACTTAGACTTGTGCATGCTTTTTGCAAGCTGTAAACATCCACCTTCTCAAGCGAGTGTTGCCATCAAATATATATATATATCAAACTTAAAATACGCGTATTGGGTACAGCTCACTACACCCCATTAATTATAAGCCAAAATCAAAAGGGTTAAGTGATGTTTTTTCTGCGTATTAATATGCGAAACTAGAGTTTGGTAATACATGTCTTCCATGAAAATCCAGTGATTAAGTTGCCATGCAGGGTATTGGTGCGACCGTGTCAAAACCACGTATTAATAATTCATTAATGATTACATCCACCCACGTTATATGTGATTTGGATTGGAAAACACATGGTTCTCTACTCTCTTGACATGTTTGCCCATCATACCAGGTTCAGAATGGGACGCGTGTGATGTTTTCCCTTCCCTTCTATTTTTCTTGTTCAATTTCAATTTTCATGTCTTGTTACCAGAACAGATCGAGGAAGTGGCTACATGTCTGATTTTCTTTTTCAAGAAAAAATAAGGATTTATTTTTTTTTAAAGTAAGAAAATTTGTTAAATAAACAAATGAAAGTATATGCACGACAAATGTTAGTGTCACTCTCTTTTTAAAAGCTTTCTATTATCAATTTTGGTAGGATTTTTTTTTTCAATTAATATAAATTAAAGAAAAAAAATCATTAAATGAAAAACAAAACCTACCAAAAAATAATAATTTTTTAATAAATTTTAACCCATCACAAAAAAAAATCTTAAGAAACTATAAAAATGAATGTAGTTAGTATTTCTCTATTAGAAGACTATTAATTTCAAATAAGAGGAATTCATAACTTTATAATTAAGATCATCATCCTAAAAGTATCCCCTTATTCTCTACACTTAAAACTTGGAACTTGCCTAAAAATCCCAATCCTCAATTTGAGAACACAAACATATTTGACCCTGATCTCCATGCACATGCACCTTGATCGATGCTTGGAAGGCTTGATAGATAGATCATTTCGTAGACAGCCAACAGATTATCCTATGTAATTAATTGGAGACTCGGTGTAGAAAAATCAGGAGAAAATTGACACTGTATTTAAAGATAATTTTGCCACACGGGATAATTTTAAGATGTCATTTCCTTGTATAGAAAAAAAATCATTTAAGAGATTCTATTATTTGATTGAAGAAAAAATGAAGAGAATTTTTTTTAAAAAAAAATCAACAAAATTTCAAACTTCTAAATTTTCTCTCTTCTCTTGTTTTCTTTACTCATAATCTAGACAATGTTAGTGTTTTAGGCACAAATGCTATGTAAGTCATTAAGCAATTGGACTAGTGTTGTTTTTGGGGATACTAAATGCTCATCAGAACTTCAAACGACAATATTTTGTTCGATTTTCATGTTCTTTTGTTTTTGTGGTCTAGTATCCATGTGGATTTAGAATTAGCCATCAAAGAGAAAAGTATATTTTAAAAGAAAATCCATTTGTGTTTTCATTTTTCATACTACATGCACACAACTCAATTGGAAAAATTATTAAATGCTACACAATCAATGCATATGGACGATAAAGACCCAAAGACTGTCCATTGGGTTGTTTGCTTGATGGATTTCATTACCGCAAACAGCCCAACCTATGATTTCACTTGGATTGGGTCTAATTGTATATCCTGTAAAGGTGACTGATTGACTTGCTTTTATGCCTTTTATCAAACAAAAGTGATTAAAACAATACCTCAGTTGAGGGGGGTGGGGGGGCTAACCTAAATGATTATAAATTTCTTCATAAAACTAGTTTGTAAACTCAAATATTAGGCTCCCATCAAGAACGAGCTTCAGATAATTGGATTTTCATTCAATAAAAAGTGCCTGCTTATCATCCAATTTTGGAAAATTTCCATGAACTAATTCGCTTTCCCATTCAATTCCATTTGAATCTACTAAATGATCTCGAGCACAACTTTCTGAAGTGCTTCGGCTGTCAGAGGGATGTGCAAGCAATCTTGACCATCAGAATGCTTCTTAATCTTGACCAGTTCATGGTCTTTAAATTCAGTCAAATGGGAATTCAGCGTAATCTGACTGCTAACAAGGAAACGTTCTCGACAGACTGAGTAGAGATCACTGATTGGCATTCCTATAAAAAAAAAGGAAAATATTTAACAAACCTTAGATACGAAAAGAACATATCAAAGTAAATGATAGAAACTTGCCTTCGTCAGGGTGAGAGAGTTGATGTTCGGCAAGAACTTTGAATACACTCTGAGCATTGCGTGTCAAACTTGACAGAACTATTGTAGCTGTTTTGACAGTTTGGCTGGCACTACCATGTGCAAGAATCATAGGATAAAACATGCCTTCCACCTTGTAAGGAGCAAAAGTAGGAACGTGATACCAGCACCAATTGAACTGTGTATGAGCCATATTCTTGTCCCAAACTGCCAACAGAAGATAAAATTGTTAAGCAATAGACAGAGATCACAAAGAACCTTTGACACAGCCACATATCCTTCATTTCTTTACCTACAGCAACAGCATAAAGGCATTTCTCACTGCCTTGTCAGAAGTCAGAACCAAGTCTTCATAGAGGCCATTTAGATCTAAGTCGGTAAGTTCTCTTTTATATTTTTATTTAGAGTTTTGCTTGGTCTTCCCCCTACCTCTAATTCTAACTATTGGACTGTTCTCCACTTGATCAACTTTTCTTAGCACTTCTCGAGGTCTTCTCTTCTTCTCACGATACCAAACCCTGTCATATGTGATTTTACTATATTTTCCTCCATATGTGGACTCTTACTTTCACTAGCACGGAATTTCTGAAATTACTGTTCAATCTTTTACTCCTACGAACAACTTCAAAGAAGTGCACATGTTATTAGCAATTTTAAGGCTCAAAGACCAAAAAGAGTCTCGATTCTTTAACTTTCTGAAAGGGTGAGATACCACTTAGTCCTATTGTCCAGTTAATCAGAGATAAGAGCATATGATCAGAACCTCAGGACCTCTAATAATGTGCTGCATAGATCAAACAAAAATTTTAAACAACATTTCATTTTATAAAGGCATTTATACTTTTTGTTATTGTACATTAATATCGCACCATTCAAGCTTCTATTCAAACACTCAATAAATCTCAAATAGATAATAAGGTAGAACTATTCAAACCTTGGAGAATTAATATAACCAGACATATCACATATGTTTAAGGCATATACAAAGATGGCACTTACAACTTAAAAGAACAAAACATTTTGCAGAAGATAAAGTAATGGTATTAACTAAACTTACACAGAGGAGCATTAACATGGTCAATAGAGGCAACAACACGAATCTGGGCACATGCAGCTAGTCGAGCAAGATATTGTTGGGTTTCAGAGTCCCTTAATCCGGATCCATCAATATTGTGAATAACAACACAAACAAAAAAAGCACCCGCCTCTATTTCCGCTTGATCCAAAAATGTAAGAAGATCTTCCATGGATTTTGAATTGAATGACTGTTGGCTCTTGGGTAAGTCCCGATAGGAAACCCTTTGCTTTGTTTTCACTTGTTCCCACAGAATTTCAGCTAAAGCTATAACAACCTAATATATTTTAAAATGTATTGTATTAGTGATGGTATGATGAGGAGAACATGCTTATTTATTAGAACATATCACACTCATAATCCTTCATACAAAAATTTACTTTTGGACAAAACTTAGACGCAATTCCTTAGGTGTTTTAAGTGTTGTTCACCTGTCTAAATTAGAGTTTTACCTTGGTAACCTATGTTAATTTTTATTGCAAACTTTTATATACAAGTTACTGAGGTGAAAGTGAAAGTCAAATTCTAATTGAGGAACTGTTCTAAAAACACTTAAAGAACTGCATCTCAAAGCCTGTTTGATTCTCTTCTCACTTTTTTTTAAGAAAATGTTTTCTATAACAATTACACACTACTTAGCAATTAATTTTTCATCCAAAGTGTATTAAGTTTTGAAAATCATTTAAAAAAACAAGTGTTTTAAAAACCAAAAAACAGAACGGAGAGATATTTTTCTCATCCTCTTCTTCTCTTTTCTTCAGATGTTCAACTCAAAATGCTCAGAAGACAGACTATTAGAAAACAAAAATGTGCTAAGGGGACAAACACTTGCAAATGTGCTGTGGACACAAACAAATTTTAGAAAGCAGAAAACTGTTTTTGAAAACAATAAACAAACAAGGCCTAAGTTTTATTTTTTACTTTTCTCCTCTCTTTTGCCACAATAAACAAACAGCAGAGGAACATACCTGCTTCAAGTTAATGGTTTGAAGATATCCATTAATGACAACTACAGAATACTCGGTCAGTGCCGTTGAAGCAAAATCTTCAATCAGAACCTTCTTGGATCCAAAGCCATACATCAGAAGCCCAAAACCATTTCTGAATTATCCAAGTAACCAAAAATAAACATCACACAATGAAAGCACTTCAGAAGAAAAAAAAAATCACATCTTTTCGAACCTTAGCGCAAAAAACCATTCAGGATACATGGTTTTATACGAATGCAACAAGAGAGTGATCTCGTTTTCATGCTAGGGTTCAATTCGCGACGCGGCATCCCTCAATTCCTAGTCAATTACAAATCGCAGAGAAAATATAACGTTGGTTGGGTGGTTAAGAAAGAAAGGAGAGAAAGCTCACGGTTCAATCCCTTCTACTAAAAAAAAAAACTAACAAATTAACATTTGCCGATAAAAAAAAAAAAAAACGAAATCACAGAGTGATTGGACAGAATGAAGGGGAATGGAACAAGAACAACGTTGTTGTGAATCACAAATTACGAGTGAAACCTGTTCATCAACGACGTCGATGTCGGTGATCTTGTGTTTCGATTTCTTGGCGGAGGAGGAGGCGAGTTCCTTGGCCAGAAAATAGTTCCGTGAGAACTCGAACTCTTCGTCCTCGTCCTCGTCCTCGTCCTCTTCCCAATTGCCATTGGCGTCCATCGTTGTTCAATCAGCGAAGGAGAGAGAAACAGTGTTTGTTTTTTTCACGGAAACACGATTCTGTCTTTCTTTCTCTATGCACTTGTGTGCCATAGACGATTTTCCCGCCAAATTCCATCTAATTCGCGGGACTGATGGGGTCGGGTTTTCTTAGATCGTTTATGGTTCGTGAATACCCTGTCCGAGTACACAATTGACCTATAAAAAATTATAATAAATATAACTTTCAAAATAATTATTAAATTTACAAATTTAGTATTTTGCAATGCTTTAATAATATTTTTATGTTATTTTATGTCCTTTAAAAAATGTCATTTTACGTGGAATTTAAATTTATAAACTTTTAATCTGATTTTTATTCTTATTTGTCTCATCATAATTTTTTTTGTCATTTCATATTTTCTTTTATCACCATGTTATAAATGTGAAGTATTTACTTAATTGGTAACTAATATTTTTTAAAAAAACTTAATTGATCATCTTTAATAAAATCATTTTTTCAATAATATTTTTTTTTCATAAAATCCAAACTTATAATATGGTAATTACTAGAATCTTTCATATAAAATATGAATATGTTAGTGAGTGATATCATGTTATTTTCTATTTAACAACTAGTTTATCAATTATTTTAAATTGAATAAGCTAACATATCCTTAACAAATAAAAAAAGCTAACATATCTATTGTTTTTTTTTTCTCAAAACAACCCTTTAGAGCTTGTCAACCTCTTAACTTTAGTTAGCTTATATATTTTTCCTTTCATTTTTAACTTTTATTATTTTAATACACTTTTTTTTACCTTTCTTTTTTATTATTTTATCAATCCTTTGTAAATATTTTAATATACTTTCTTACTGTTTTTACTTTTAATAAAATATATTTGGTGTTTCAAATAAGTTAATAATAATTTAAAATTCATTGGTCTGATGAGCTGATGATCACGTACTACAAGACCTTGACACTTGTTAAAATTGTGATCCTCTTTTTGACTTTCAAAAGTTAACAATGATGAAGGGTTACCTACAAAAAGACTCTTTATTATTCAAGTCCATAAAAGCAAAAATCAAGTTAATTTGAAAGGAGGGAGAGGCCAGTGCTATAACACTTGCCTCACTGATCAAAACTTTAGAGACAAATATTCAAATATACAAATTTAGAGGAGATAATATATATATATATATATATATATATATATATATATATATATATATATATATATATATATATATATATATATATATATAATTTTTATGTAATTTTAAAAAAATAGGGAGTGTAAATGCATCCTTTGGCTGTAACGAAATAAATTTTTTTTTTAGAAGTACGTTAATAGAGTTATTTTATTTTTGATAAATTATTTATATAACTTATTTATTTATTAATTTTTTATTTAGTAATCATTATATTAATATAGACACAAAATGTTAATATTACCCAAAAAAAGATACAAAATGTTAACCGTATCGAATAAAAATTATATTAATCATTAAATACAAATATAGAAACTTATTTTTAAAACTAATAATAATCAAAAATATTTTTCTTACAGTTATTTAATTTTGGGTAAAAATTAGAAAATCATGAAAGAAAACATTACGTCATTTTTCTTTTTCTGAGAGCGGCGCACGTTAGCTGGTATGAACAGAGAACACAGTCGTGTGAATCAGAAGCGCATTTTAGTAGGAGCAGCAGGTCCACCATCAATGATGAGAGGAAGGAACCATCGAAATGATTAGCTGATCCAACCAATTCCCACCATTCTCAGATGACAAGCGTACGTTAGCAGCACCCGACTGGTTCTGTTTCTTCTAATGTTCCACACCCCACAACAAAACTAGTTAGTAGTTACCCACGATCTATTTCCATATTGGGTCGCAATATCTCACCTTAAATTCACCAAAGTCGCATCCTTTTCCAGAAAGAGAGAGTGGGCAATGGTGGAATGAGGATAAAAGGGGAAGAGAAGAAGAAGAAGGGAGGGAAATGGCGAGAGAGGAGTGGAGGCTTCAACTTCACCAAAGAGCGAACTCGATTTGTTCCTACAAGAAAATCACTCTTCTGATTTGCTTTCTCAACATTGTTGTTGCTCTCTACTCTCTTCGCTCTCTCTATGCTTCTCTCTCTATTTACTCTGGCAGCGTTGCACGAAACAGTAAGTTTTTTGTCAATCTTTTAAGGATGTTAAGAAGATGCGTTTTTCTTTCTGTCCTGTCTCTGTTTCCTTTTCCCCTAATAACACAAACAAAAGGGTAACAAAAAGTTTATGCTTTATGGTAAATTTTGAACCCCCTAGAAAAGGGTCTTGTAATCTTGATTGAGACTAGGAAAGTTAATTTTTTTTTAAACCCTTTTTGATTTGGTTTGGTTTGTGAATTTTTGTTTTCTTTTTATTCAGAAATGTTAGTTGTTAATCGTGAGTTTTTTTTGTTAGCGGGAGAATTATGACCTTTCCCTCCTTTCCTTCTCCTTTTACCACCAAACCAACTTTATAAATCCTGTGACTTTGTGTTGTGTTTTCAGTTGTGGTGTATAGGCCAGATCAGATCCGGAAGATGGAAGAGTCTAACCGAATCCGGAAGGCATACAAACCAGTGGAGTTGATGAAATTGGTATGAACTGTTATTTTTTGTATCTGGCTCGAGCAAACACTTCTTGGGAAGTTAACTGATAGTTGTTGTTGTGAAACTTGTGCAAATAGGTGAAGGAATTTGAAGGTGAGTTTTCAAGAGAAAATGTGGTGGTTGAGTTGCCGCGGCATTTGAAACAGAAAATAAGTGATGAGGTCTCGCAGAGACTAGGGAGCTTGAATGAAAGTAGCAAAAACATCTTTCACCCCCAGGTCATGGCTAAGGAGCGAGGTGAGTGTATGCTTGTAGTTGTGCTGATAAGAATCTGTTGTTTGTTATTCCTTCAATAATTAAGTGAGAAGCTTTTTTGTATAAATCATATTCTTTATGCTTAAATCTGGATTAGCAAAAAGGGTGGTCGGAGGTATCATCTTTACCTGGTCAATTTCATGTTTAGCAGTGCGTTTTTTTTATACAAATTGAACTACCTCAGGCACATGAATTCTCCTCCCACGTTAACAAGAATACAAACACAACCTGGGAGATGGGGGAGTGTTTTACTGTTGCTTGTTGATCAAGTTTTATCTATTTTCTAAGAAAATTAATACTAATTTTACATGGCCAACTTGATTTTTATCTTGAAGTATACATGAAATATGTCAATTGTGAACTTGATGGAATCTGGTTTATTTTAATTGGTGTTAGAATTAATGCTGTCACTATATGACAAGAGGACCAGGATCTCATATTAATAAGACCATTGACACTAAGATTTGACCTTTCACTGTCCTTAAGAGCATACCCTTTTTTGTTGCCTCCGCACTGCTGCACAGTTAAAAATTCTTCAGCAAACATGAGTTTGTTTAGATATGATGCGTTACCTGTTTTCTATTCCAATGTTTTTGTTGCTTGCCAGCTAGTCATTTAGTGTATTATTTGTTCAATGAGGAAACTACTTGTTTGATGTTTCAAATGTAAATGTTTGATGTTTTGAATGTAGATTGGGCTGTGCAGTTGCTTTCTGTGAATCTTAGGGCAATTCACAATTAGAAGACACACTTGCCAGTCTTTTTTCTGTCTTGAAATTGCTTTGATATGTTCATTCACTATCCTTTCACTCTCTCTCTCTCTTCAATCTTAAACTTAGAAACATGTTACAATTGGATGACATTGCCATGGTAGTTTGTTGCATGATTGACTCTTATTCTTGTTAATCAAAATATACTTTGTGATTTGTTTCCTGTTATTCTCTAATTTGCTTCCTATTTATTTTGTATAAATTAGGATCTGATTTTATAATTATTGTATTCCTGATTAGGGTTGTATAAATCAGGAATTAGAATATTTGTCATTAATGATTGTAAATATATCTTCTTTATTTATAGAGAAATCCAGAATGAAAAAAAGGCATCAAAGCCAAGTCGTCTGACAATTGTTACCTAAAGGGACAATAGCTTTCAATGTTTTACAAACATGCAATGATAACATAATGCATGAAGTTGCCAATCGCTCTTCTTTGAAGATAATTTTAAATAACCTTGAGAGTTGAGACTAAAAGTTTAAATATTTAATAAGAAAATGGATTTATTCATTTGGATAGTATGCAAAATCAAATTATTTAAAAATTTAGGCTTTCTTTATGTTTTAGTTGAACAGTGGAAATATTATTCATATGTTTTCTTCTTGAAGTAGGAATTAATATAAGTGAGGATTAGTCTAAATAAAATTGAACCGAGAGAAGGGAATTTAAGGAGAAGTAGTTGTGGGATTATGGAACTTCCTAACTTTCACATTTAGTTTGAAAACATATTTTTATTGTAAAAGTAGCATATTTACCCTGGCATGAGTAATTGATGGTATCACATTTCATTTTTTTCCCCTCATGTGGAGAATGGGGACTGATAGTCATTTTATTTTAGACAACAAAACTGATAGCTGTTATGTATGTATATGATAATTTTGTAAAATTTTGCTGATATATTTTTAACGTTGACCCTTTCTATACAGAAGCAATTGAAAATTGGCGCAAGGAAAAATTGGAGGAGGTTAAGTTGGCTGTTGTCAGAGGGACTTCCAACTCAACCATTCCCCATGAAGAGGCAGGCATGAACAAATTTCTCTGCTTTGTTTCTGACATTTGAATTGTTGTGTTACGCTTTTAGATGAAGTTTGTTAGATATTTCTCTTTATAGCCTTAAAAAAAAGATATTTCTCTTTATACTTTATTCTCTTTATTCTTTTACTTTGTTTACTTTTTACTGTAGGTTGCTTACTTTCAGTTAGACAGTTATAACTCACAGCTCAGTGTTGATCCTCTACCTATATATATTGCTTTTAACAGAGAATCAACTCCTTTGTACATTTTCAGTTAGATCAATAATATCAGAGTTCAATCTCTCTTTCTCTCTTTCCTTTCTCTATATCCAAATCTTAATAAAGTTTGTCTCTTTGTGCCCGAACAATGAATGCTTTGCATGTCTTTGGCACCTTGTTGTGTCTAATGTTTATTTCAATTTCTTAGGAATGCTAGTAAGAGCTTTGGAGTCTGATTGGGATGTGCTTTCTGAAGAAATTGGCCTTTGGATACCTATTCAGGTTGCTAATGAAGAACATAATGACAAACCTGAGAGCACAACAGAGATAGGTAATAATTTCTCCTGTCAAAACATTTCTCCCCATCTATTGTAATCTGACTCTCTCCCTATAACCCCTATACAGTAGAAAACTCACCACCAAAGTTGGTTGCTGGAATCTGTTAATAACCTATTATGCATTGACCATTGTGTTAGAATCTGGAAGTGTGCACATATTTTCCATGTAGAAAGTTAATGTTTGTCTTTACTAAGTATATATTCTATCCAGAGGAGGAAGTTCTTCCCGGCAGGCCCCTTCAACCTGAATGCAATCCTGAACTTCATACGGACTATGATGGCACTGCAGTAAGATGGGGTCTTACTCATCACAAAGATAGTGCAGCTGATTGCTGTCAGGCTTGCTTAGACCAGGCCAAACATGCCAAAGAAGGTGAAAATAAATGCAATATTTGGGTTTATTGCCCATCACAATTTGGGTGTCATTCACCAGATATCTATCAACACAAACATCGGGAATGCTGGCTGAAATATGTAAGATGCACCCCATGAACGTGATTCACTACTTTGCCCCTTCTCTGTGTAGAATGCTTAATAGCCTTTGATTCTATATTCCCTGTGAGATCTTACAAAATACTCGGAAACTTTCAAATAGAAGTTTAATTTCTAACATTGTCAGTGTAAATTTTTTTAACATTGACGACTAATCAGAAATCATGGTATGACTTTTAAAGTAGCTAATGTAAAAATTAACAAACTTATCTTACATAGCAATTTGTGATTGAATGACAGGGTAAAAACGCTTTACACTGTCAGTGCATAGACTATTTACTCTTCAACTTGTGATTGAATTTAAGTAAAATACACTAACATTGTAGAAGTTTTTATTCTCCCATCCAATCATAGATCTCCATGTATGCTAAGTTTGCTGACTTTTATAATAATTAAGAAGTTGTCTCAAAGGTAATTTTTGATTGGTTGATAGTGTAAAAAGTTTTAACTAACAATGCATGACAATTAAATTCTTCTAAAGTCTTCTTCCTAGTCATGCATATTTTAACTTTTGCCTTCTGGCTAATATACTCTTCTTGGTATTCTGAACACAGGCTGAGAAATCCAAACTAAATTTTAAGGATAGATATCCTGAATGGTATCGAAATTCACACCCATCTGCACCGGTGATCGTTCCATGGGCATCTGGAGTTGTCAGTGCATGAGATAAACAACCAATGCCACAGATAACATGATCAACCCGAGTCCAGACCTACCTTGTAGATTGCAGGCACGCAAAGCTCGCTTTGGCAAAGCCTTTGTCATGCTTTGTGGGTTATACTGTTGTTCTTCAACATGTTTTTGCCTTTGCGATGAATGGTTGAAATGGGGAGCAAAGAATTCCTCCTAATGGTCATTTACTCATTTAAGACTTGGTTTCCATCCAAGTGCCAAGGATTTTTCCCTCAAGACCGGTCTAAGACTGAGGTGAGGTGAATTAGATTTGTTTGTTTTAAATTCTTAGATGATGATGTAATGGGACGTTTAACCACAAAAGGCTGAGTTGGTTTCACGTTTGGGAAGCCAAGTGGTTTGGAAGATGAATTGTAGATTGTTAGTCAAATATTTGCTTCCTTTAAAGATGCGCTGGGAAGTGTTGTTTCCTGTTAGTCTTCTCCAAAATGTGAAACTATCATGCACTAACTGATGAGGAAATTATTTAGTTGTGATGTAGCTGAAATCATAATTCATTGTATCTGTGGGATTTATTATGTTATTGATGTTGATTTTTATCATCAAAATCGTTTGTCTATTCTTCCTTTTAATACATCATAATCATACCTCGACAAAATTGAATATATCACTTACAGATAGGTAATACATAGTCCAATTAATTTTGTCGAACAGATTTTGAAAATGCAATTATCCTTTAGAATGAACAGTGTTTTTTTTTTTTTTCATTTTCGCTTAAATTATATTTCATTCTCATTTTCCCCTCATAGTTTGAGGGCTTTGAGCTTCTCCATAGCCTTGCAACTCAAAGTCGAACCTGGATCTCCGGATATTCACTTCAATCACCCATAAGAAATAGAAAGGGGTGAACATTTTTCAACTTGTTTTGATTTTACGTGTTCCATTTCAAAGAAGATTTTTTTAAAAAAAAATGGACAAGTAATAAAGAAATAGTTTTTATGACTTTCACAAAGTTCATAAAAGAATAACTATTTTGTTAAAATAAATAAATTCAAACACCATCCATATACACTTTAGTTTTTACTAAAACAAATTCTTATAAAGTAAATTATATATATGTATTGTACTACATGGGGCCCACGAGAGCTCGGACGTGGGGTAATCGGCCTCCACGACTTGCTATCTGGTAGTAACCAGTCTCCATAACCTGGTATTGTCCGTAGTGGATGTCGTGGACGGTTATCTCATTCGAACTCGATCCTACTATTTATATAGGAGGGTGCTATTTATATAAGAGGAGACATCAGCAGAAGATAAGTAACATTTTATCCCTATCATACTCCTGACTCACATATTGACTTGAGCATCAGAGTCCCTTTCAGGTACTCACTCACACCATCAGTAAAGAAGTCTATACACTCAAATATAAGGAAAGAGATAGATCGGATTAGGTCACGAGAGTCACAACCTGGTAAAAACATGTATATAATATCTTTTATGAGTAAAGTTATATCTTATCTTATTTTTTTACAAATTCTCTTAATACTATATAAAGAAAATATTTAATAAAGACATATAGTACATTTTATATCTTAAATTTTAAAAATATATTTTAATTTATTTCATTTAATAATGAGGTACTTAAAAGAATAACTATTTTTTTATTAATTTTTTAGGCTTAAATATATTTTTGATCATTGATATATACTTGGATTTTGCATTTGGTTCCTAATATATTTTTGTTTTGTGATGGATTCCTAATATTTGAAATTTTTTGTGCAAGGTCCCTACTGTTAGAATGAATCCGTTAACTGCTGATGTGACTGTTAACTTGACACGTCGATAAGTTACGTATGATGCCACGTTAGATAAAATGTGACATGTAAGTTGACCATGTGTTATTTGACATGACATCATATTTTAATTAAATTAAAACGAAAAAACATGCTCATTCATCCCTTCCTTGCAAGCAATTGCACTAAAAGGGTCAAAAAACTCAACTCAATAATACCCCTTTGACTTCCCACTTGTCTTCTCATTGAAAAACTTCACCACTTTCACCGGCCCGTACTTACTAAGCTCAACATCAGTAGTCCACCAATGCGAATCACCCACAAACAATATAGTACCACCAAAACCAACAGTAGTACCACCACCACCACCACCACCTCTAACTCCTCCAATATTAACACTACTAATAGCACTCACACTGTTCCCAACACCATTTCCACCAACCCTATTAACATTCCCTCCTCTTCCACCACCACCAACACTCCCTTGACCTTGTCTCACCAAACCCTCATTTCCCACAATCCCACCATGTGGTTATTGTCCAATCCTCTACACCGCAGCACCATCATTCCCACCCTGATCCTTAATTTCACTCAAATTCTCACATTGGTTCCCTAATTCAACCTTAATCCCACCTTGTTCCCCCTAAACCCTTGATTTTGAAACCCTAGATTCCACAACCCTGCTTCCTCCACCACCACCACCCTCTCCACCGCCATCGACACCTGGAATCGAAACCCTAACGACATTTGAAACTAGTGGTGGCGGTGGAGGTTTCTTTTCTTCGACATCGCCGCTTTGGAACCCTCAATCGTCGTTCTTGAGCAACGATTGAAGGAACCCTTCGCCGAAGTTAACGTTGTTGTAAAGATCCTCATAATTGTCATCTTCTTCCTCGCCCAAGAAACCCTCGTCGGCGACGATGGATATAGCTTCGTTATGGTAGAACTAACCATGGGATCGCTGCTCTCACTATATCCTACCTCACCTTGGTCCATTTTGGCGAATATAACTTCTATTTTTTTGTTTTAATTTAATTAAAATATGATGTCATGTCATGATCAACTTACATATCATATTTAATCTGACGTAACATCACAAGTAGTTTGCTGACATGTTGAGTTAAAAGTCATATTAGTAGTTAATGGATTCCTTTCAATAGCGAGGACATCGTACAAAACTTTTCAAGTATTAGAAACTCATTACAAAACAAAAATTTATTAGGAATCAAATACAAAATTCGAATATATATTAGAGATAAAAACATATTTAAATCATTTTTTTATTATTAAGTTTTGATGGTTAAAATAAGGATGCAATTTAAATTTAATAAACTCACTTTGAAATTTGAATAACTATTTAAATAAATTTTTACAATCAAATTATACGAAAAACGGTAGTTGGTGGTAGTTTGGTACACAACTTCACATGTTCTTACAGTTTGCGTCCGCAAACCAAAAAGGCTAGCTAGGGTTTGAGATCAGATCAGGGTGTAAGAAAAATCAGTAATCAGCAATCACTTATTAACCTAGAAATTGTTATCCGTTTGTTTCCGATGCAAGAAATGTTACACAGCAACACATTCATCATTCACCTCCTTTCGTGACAAATCGCTCTTACCGATTAACAAAATCTCGTGTACCAGAGTCACCACCGACATGGGTTCGGGTTCGGTCCACTGGAACGTATTCGACGGCGTGAAGATAATCACGGCGACGCCGGAGGCGCTCATGGCGGAGATCGACTCCGCGATCTCGAATCTGGAATACTCACGTGCCACCGCTCTCCTGGAGGCCGACGAGGGATACGACGCGCACATGGCCGACGAAGCCTACAAGGCGGGCTGCGCCGCCCTGGCCGCCGGCAAGCTCGACGAGGCTCTCCGATCTCTGAACCTCTCTCTCTCGAAGTGCCCCCCCGATAAGACCGCCGCTCTCTCTAAACTCAACTCGCTCATCACCCTCACTTCTCACCACCTTCTTCAAGTCTCTTCCAAATGACACCGCGTGGTTACTTTCGTTGCGTTCTCGTGAATCTTCTTCAAGTGTAAAAATTCTATCAAGTTGATAATGTTTTTCTATGCCACCAATGTTCTGATTCTGCATCAATCTCTGTTTTTTGCAGTCTACTGTTAATTGATCTTGTTTTTATTACTCTTTCCAACATTAAGAATACGGTTCAATTAAAGAGAAAGAAAACAAAAATATAATGTCAAATTCACCATAATTAAATCAAGATCCACGAATTATGTTTAAAAAATTGCATGAAGGAGAAATGTGGATAATAAATGTGAGCTAGTTTTTTTTTTTTTTTTTTTTTAATAAAAATGATAGAAGAGGAAGACACTTTCAATGCTATCCGAACAGGGTGCCAATGGTATGTTGAATCTGCAAGCAGAGGATTATCGTACACTCTCGAAATATAAGTAGTTTCATCCAGTTACAGTTATTTAATTAGTCCCTAGATGTCAATGGGTCCCCTTGAAGGAGGAGGATTCGAACCCACACTCGTGGAGAAGATGAAAGTTTGTTTAGAATTCTTAATCACCTGTGTTAACTTGCATTGAAAATATGAACAAGGATTTATTCTCAGTATTTGAAATTGCAGGAAATTGTGTCAACTTGCATTGAAAACATGAGCAAGGATTTATTACCAATATTTGATATTGCAGGAAATGGTAGATAAATGCAGTTCACAATTGTAAGAAACTGAGGCTGTGGTCAAAATTACAGCCACAAACAGTTTGCTAAACTGATAAATCTAATTGATGTGGCTACAATATTAATCACATTGTGACCAAAATTACAGTCACACCGATTTTTAAAACCTTAGAATCTAATTATGAGGTAAAGATCAAATAACAAATTAGGTGGGAACGTTAGTCTTTAACAGAAAATTATCATCATAACATCACTAGGAATTTACAGTATGAGCTACATTGGTTATAATTCTCATTTGGACTATGTTATACTTAATGGACATTTGGCTCGTTAAGCTGCATGCTTAGTTTGGAATGACACGACAAATGATGTGTTCCATTATTAGCCTTCCCATTAAAAGGATCTGGTTAAGTGGTTCCCTCAATCTTCCAAAGATTTTACCACTGTAGCAATCATTTCTCTCTATTTCCATTTCACTATCACAACTTATTGCACGATTGAGAAAAAAATGAATCATCATGGTTGTTTAGTTAATAGTTGCATAATTCTCTCAATAACCCTTAACCCTATGTATATTAGCATGTCAATTTCACTGTACTGCATACTGAATCACAGTATCACATCATTTTTTTTTTTTAAAAATGGCTTGTAATAATAATGTAAAAAGTGTGAACCACATAATTGGTAATTATGTTTTGTTTTTCTTCTTCTGCCTTGCTTCCAAACTGTAAAATCTGCCTTATTTTGACGTGAAGACCAGGGTATAGTTACATCATTATTAACCAACCAACCACCTTAGCGGTCTTCACATGTCGAACCTGATTCATGAATCATGGTGCAACTTGTTTGGGAAACTCGTGATGAGTTTGTATTTTTTAGACTTGTTCTCCTAAGTTTTTGTCTGAAACTAATTCAGATCTTTATTCAACAAATATGAGATATTGGTGATGGGAGAAAAAAAAGTGTTAAGTGGAGACCCTAGAATATGGTGGTCTCACTTTTACTTTTTTTCTTTTTCGATCAACAGAAGTTTTCTTCTTTTTTCCTCAAAAAATCTTTTTGCACGTACAACAGAATCCCCTTCCATGCCATCGAGTCTATTTCAACTTTCAAAACGATGCAATAGGGCCACTTAGGCCAAAACGTAGCGATGCTCTTGTCCCTTTCTGGATTATTTTTCGCACGAAATAACTTCCATTGGACGGTAACCATTAACCAATTAATACAAAATATAAACTTATCAGATATAGCAGTATCTTTTTGTTGGGTCGCACGTCTTGTTAAGCATGACTTTAGCTTCAAGTGTAACTCTGAACAAGCACCACTACTAACAAAGAGAGATAATTAGATAAAACAAATCGACCAAAGTTACCAAAGGATTTTTTTTTTATCCGTGAGAATCAAAGGGTGAAGGGATTTACAACTCAGGCATCCCTTGACTTACCAAAGGGGTTTGCTATTTGAAGTAGTCAAACAAGCATTTGATTTTCTTGCCATTCATTGAAAGTGTTTGTTTTGTAGCCCATTTTAACTTGCCTTTACCTTAAAGAACGGAAAGCTTATTAGTGGGGGTTTCAGTACCGGGCCACTATCAATGAAGCATATCAATTTGAGCATCAACACAAAGTGTTTATGTTTCTAGTTGTTTCAATATATATCCTCTCATGTGAAAAAGTTGATCAAGGGATTCACACCATGGGTGGTGTCTTCTACCATGAAGAAGAGCCAATAAACCATACCAAGAGATGCAAATTCCTTGCAGGGACTTTGAAAGAAGTATTTTCCCACTGTCAAACTTTAAGTTGTCGGAGGCTTTCAACTGCAAGCCTTGAGGAGGAGTGCCCCATCATTGATGATGTTGATGAGGTACAGGATCTACTTTCATCAAACCCTTTGGAAAAGTTCTTCACTTTGATAAGTTGTGTGTTCTCGGATTATGAACGTTTGTAAAATTGATTTTCATGTAATGTGATTTATGTATTAATCGAATGTGAAAACTGCTTAAGTTAATTCAATTCAAAATCAATTTTGTAATATGAACTAAACATGTTAACATTTACCTAAAACCATGTTAGCTGATATTCCAACTTGATTTTGGATCATCTAACATGAATCCAAACATGCTATGAAGGTGAATTCCATGTTGAACTTTGAAGTAACCTCAGTTGTTGTCATTGTTCTTTTGTGCTGCTTCCTTAGGTGGTTGTTTCAGCGGTTAGAAGTCGAGTTATGGAGAAACAAAAGCACAAGCCAAGCCCATTGAGAGAAGGCTTTTCCATGGCATATTCTCCTGCAACAAGGGAACTGTATGTCACTCACAGTCACACAATGGCACCACAAGCAAAGGTGGTAGTAGGTGATGAAGAACACAACGAAAGAGAAGAGTTCTTTTCGGTTAAAAGTTGTCTCTCGTGCTGTTCTTCTTCGAGTGCTGTGAGTGACCAAGCATTTTATTCTGTGAAGACAAACCTGTCTAGATGTTCAAGCATGAATGAGGTTGACATCTCAGAATGTTGGCGGCGTTCGATAATTCAAGAGTTTTGTCACTGCGAGGGATGGCCTTTTGGTCTGTGCCGTAAAGCTGTGTTACTTCCACCACTGCCTAAGTCGCCGTCTGAGTCATGGTTGTCACGCAAAATACAACGAAGTACCAAAGTTACCTGAACTTGTTAAGCTTTTACTTGTTCAGTTTTTTTTTTTTTTTTTTTTTTTTTCATGTTTCAGTTATCTCTTGACTTGTAAGAGAGCTTGGTCGAAGATTGTTGAATAATGGATGGGTCAAGCTTCATATATAGACTACAGTTTCTTTCTTTTGTCTAATACAAATGCCTTCGCATTCATTGATAAATATGCATTTCAATAAATTAACGCGGCTGCTGCCATTTATCATTTTTTTTTGTTTGTTCGAGACTTGCTAGCAATCCCCTCTCTAGCACTATTATTAATTAAAGTTTATTATAAAATACAAAATAATAAACAGAACTCTTTGAAAAAGTTAAACTCATAAAATTTTGTGTTTTCAATCAATTTTAGTCAATTCTAAAAATGTGTGGCTAGTTTTTCTTGTTCTGTTACATACATGCTTGCAGAGACTGGATTCAGATACAATTGAGTAGCTCAATATAATTAACTTCTTGACTTGTCATTTACATATTGGTAATATACAAGTCCTTAAAACTTGACCAGCATTGCTACTTGTTAACTTTGGAAAATGACATTGAGAACGAAAGAGAAATGCTGTTTAAGGATAATCCCAGCTAACAAAGTCAAGCGCTCTTATTTCCATGCTATCAAACGCTTGGGAACAAAAAGGTCAGGCAAAAACAAATCAAAGAGTCTACAGGCATCCTCAAAAGCATGATATAAAACAGAGACAAACAATTACATGCACTGTTTCTAAAATATTGCTTTTATGCTCTTTGCTCAACATATGAACCTGCAAGTCCAGAAGTTCCAAGAACCGTAACCTACAACAGAAACATCACATTAGATAAGGGAATGGGAATTGGTCTACAATTCTTAATGTAAATGCTATTTCCTATGAAAGTGTTTTTACAAAAACTATCACGAATGGTGAACAAGTAATAATCAATCATGGTGGGAAAGAGAAAGGCGAAGTTGAAAAATAAAAATCACAATTGACAGAACACACCAATTTTCCTTACATTTTTCTCCTTTCCAGAGTTATTTTACGAAAGCACATCCATACTACTTAAGATTTTTCTTATTAGTAGCAATACAGGATAAACTACCAACCAAAAAATGCAACGAAGAATTTAAGAAAGCACAGGCAAAAAAGTTACAATGATATTCCAGCAAATGTGTCAATAACATTTAACTACATATTTTCCAAGGACCTAAAAAATACACCATGTTGAAAACTTGCAAGTGCACACATAAATTGGAAATTAGAGTTGTTGATGATGGCTGCAGTGCTGTGGTATCAGCCAAAGGGAGTGGGAGATTTTTTTGTATGTCTCACCTCATATTTCTCATTCAGTCAATGGGAGTGACATTTAAAGTGTACGCATTTGAGTGAAAAAGAAAAAAGAGAGAGAGACAGAGAGAAACAGCACAGAGAATTATGAAAGCCAACACACAACACTGCATCTAAGGAGCTCATTTATAAACTTGCCTCCATTGGCCGCCATACACAAATTACTAGATAAATAGGCAATAATAAGTGGAAATATACGATGATATACCTTTCCCCACTCGGCACCAAGGCCACTGCATCTCATTTTTAAGTGAATCATCTTTGCACCCAACTCTGTCTCCACCTTCTTCCGTAGATAGCTCTCGTCGGGTCCAAAGGAATTCAAATAGGTGGAGTAGCGATCAAAAATGGTATGCAGAGCATTTTTTATATGATCAGGCAATGGCTTTACATCCTACAAAAGAAATCAAATCATCAGCCTAATAATGTGATGGGTGATTGAGAATAATTTCACAGACACGAGTCTAAATCGAAATACCTCGCCACTCATTCCAATGCTGTCATCAAATTCCAATTTCAAGGAGATTAGAATCCCGCCAAACTCCTCAATAGCCTTGGCTGCACAGAACACATTTTCCACAACCTCCTTGCCAGCTTTGTCATCAGTGTTTTTAGACAGTGCATTCTTAACATCAGATATGACAGAATCCGGAAGCTCACTCCAACTTACCGCCATCAAATCCTTGAAAGCATTGTAAAGCACAGGGTCCTTAATATTGGGCATGTGGGTCACATCTTCACTATAGAATCTCATACTCCCTAAACCCATTGAGAGAGGAGACCTGCATTCTGTACATGTTTTTTCATGCAAAACTAATTCAGAATATAACACCCATCCTTAAGTACAACACACTAGCTCAAAACCAAATCAACATATATATGGCTCTGTTTGGATAAACTTCTCTCAAGTACTTTTGGAGTAGAAATCAAGATAAAGTGAATTGAGAGCTTCTCCCATAAGCTAAAATCAACTTACGAACTTAATTTTTTATAAAACCTCTCTCACTTAATTTGTCCAAAAAGTTGAGATGCAATTGATTTTAGTTTAAGGGAGAAGCTTCCTTCCTTTTGCTTTCCTATTAAAAGCATGTCCAGAGTGAATTACATACAACACCCTTTTTCAATGTAGAGGTTTTGAAGTTGTGATATAAATAATCCATTTCATTATTGAAGAGTGAAGACAACGTTGCCACTAACAACACGAAAATTACTGTCCACACTACACCAGTCTTGAAAAACCAGAATACAAAGTCAATAGAAATCGATTGATTCAGCTCTGGAGTTAGTTAGCAATCGAAGTCACGAAAATAACGAAGAAATGTTATTCCAGCAAAATAAATGGAATACGAACACTAGCTTCCTGTTCCTATAACAATTACATTGAATATTGATTCAATCAATCAGAGACGTGATGAAATGAGATTAATTGGATCGAGTGTTGCGGGAGAAAGTGCGATAAAAGTGATCCGAAGGAAAAACCTAATAGAAGAGAAAAGAGTACCTGAGGGTGAAGGAGAAGGAAGAGGATTGGGAGAGCGAGAGAGAAGAGAAGGACGAAGAACGAAATGATAAGATCTGCAACTCAGTGATCGGAACAATGGTCTCAGTCGCATCATTTTCTCCATCTTCGAACACTGTTCTTCTGTTTTTTCCTTTTCGTCTCCTTTTTTTTCATACACAAGTAAGAAACAAGGAGAGTAGAGTAGTATAAAATTTAGGGGTTTTTTTTTTTGTTTGTTGATGTAAGTTAGATTTTTTTTTCCTGTGAATTCATTTTTTAATTTTATTACTTATTATTTTTTAATTTTGGTTTTTTGGTTGCTGTAAGTTTTTTTTAGTTCTTATAGTTATATGTTTATATTTTTTAATTTTAGTCTATTTTATTTTTTCATTTATATTTTTTATAAGTTTGTATTTGTGGGGACAAAATTAAAAAAACATAAATTTATAGAAATTAAAAGTTAACAAAATATATTATAAAGATTAAAATTTTAAAAAAATTAACTTACAATAACCAAAAACATAAAACAAATGTTAGTTTATAAAATCCAAAAACATATTTAAGTATATAAGTTGTTGTTTCCGTTTTGTTTTAATAAGATTGTTGTGAGATTTCATATTTTATTCTATTTTATTTTCTCTTCAATAAATAAGTATTTAAATTAATTAAAGATTAAGAAGCAAGTAAGAATAGTAATCGATAAAAGAATAATTAATTTAATTTTGAATGAATATTGTTAGTGTAATTTTTTATATTATTAATAATATAATCAGTGAAAAAATATTTTTAATATTACATTCGTTTCTATTTATAAGATTTGAATTAAAAGTGATGTTTGTTTTTGATTATATGTAATTTATAATGTTTATTAAATTAGTTATTTTTAAATTAAAATATTCATAACTAAAATAAGAGAGAGGTTGTATTGGAAAATATTTAAAACGGAGAGAAAAACATTAATACAAATAATAATTTTGAAAAAATATATAAATTTAGGATAAATTTATTGTTATCAATTAATTAATACTAGTTTTTTTAACCCTGATTAATTAAATAATTAAATTTTATAAATAGGTTTTTTAAAAGTAAAAAATTTATACACTATTCTTGTATGTATTATTTTAGCTGACCTTCTTGCTTCCGCCACTACTCATGCGGGTTCTTCCCTATAAGGCGAAACACTCTCCTATCATTCATTTTTACATTTAAATTGTAAATTTCATCTTCTTATTTTTTTTTCCTCCCTCTTTTTCTCAAGTTTCAATTAATTAAATTATTTTTTATAATACATTAAATAAATATGATAGGCCTAAGATTAAATTGAACCAAAATAAAAGAAATAAACGATACATAAATTTTGCAAACGTGAATTTGATTGATTAAAGTATAGATAACTTTTTCTTGAGAGAAAAAATATATATAACTATTCGTCGAACTTCATTTAACTGCTTGATAGGACCTAATTTAATTTGTGATTCTTTTAATTAACTCAATAGTTCTTTTCATGAATCTCGGGTGGTTTTACCAGTTTATGAAGTTAATTTTGATTATTTTTTTTATAAGGATGAGTGGGAAAGAAGTGAGACAGATAATTTGTCAGTGGTGAAGGATAGTTGATTTGATAAAACAGGAAAGGAAACGACACAATCTATTGTAGAAGTTTAGTTGGTTGGACAAATGAATGAATTACTAATTCAGTTACAATTCTCATCTATACATTATATTCGACACTCTGAAATGGTTTCAAGGATAATACAGTAGAATTGGTTAAAAACAGGTCTTGTCGTTTCTCTATAACATCAGTCTTCTCTGAGTCATCCATTGTTTTATAAAGAGCCAGTGTCTCAAAGCCTTAATCACTCAGAATCTGTTGTAGAGGGGACAACATAATCAGAAACATGAAAAACAAACTAGAGTTTTGGGGTCTGGATTTTCTTTTAGAAGCTTTAGCAGCCGTTCTACCTTCTTTTTTTTTTTCCTTTTTCTGAATGGCAACTATTCTACCTTGTTGTAGCTTTGGAGTTAGACTTCTTAACAATGAAGCACTCACATAATCAATTAACCTTATAAAAGACAAGCTTAATAATTAAATTACTTTTTTCCTAATGTAAAAATGTCTCACTCCATGAACACAAATCTTAACAACGACATCATTTTTATAATATTTGTTAATTATCCTTGCATTGATAATCGATATAAAAATAGCTTTTTTTTTTTCATGATTGCATTAACATGATGTATAAATACTTAATTTTTTTAATCAAACTAACATAATTGACAATATTGGTTTGATTATAGTATTTTAATTATTAAAAGATATGATTAAACTTTTTAATCATTAAGAACCCCAATTGAATTTTTAATTATAATTAAAGGATTAATTATATAATTAAGCATAAAAGATACCATATAAAAGTTGTCTTTTTAATATATAAAATCTAATATGATAATTATACAAGAGTGATGATATTTTAAGAGAATCAACGTTCATTTATTTTAAATATTTCATCAATCTATCACATCATATCACTTCTTTTTATTTTTCTCTTTTTTCACTCTCTCCCTGGCATTCAAATAGCTTTTGGGCTAAAATGTTTCCATTATATAACTAAGCAAGCCATGTAACAACAACAACAAAAAAAAAAACCAAGCAAGCCCTCGTTTCATGTTATATAAGAACTTAATTTTAAATTTTTTTATTAATCCTGGTCCAAACAAATTTTGCATGATGAAACCTTATCGTATTTGTGGCAGCAAGTGACCACAAAACACAAGTGGAGGATGATAGTCCTCGATCATAACATACCTACATTCATAAAATAGTTATCTATCTATCTATCTCCATCTTCATCACTCCCATGGACAACGACACAAACACAACACCAACCACCACCTCAGAACCACAAATAGCACACGATTTTCCCGGTCTCATCCGTGTCTTCACCGATGGTCGCGTCCAACGCTTCACCGGAACCGACGTCGTTCCACCCTCCACCACTCCCCACATTACATCCAAAGACATCACACTCCTCCACCCTCACTCCGCTACTCTCTCCGCACGCCTCTTCCTCCCAACACCACAAACCACCAGCCGCCGCAACAACAACCTCCCTCTCTTAATCTACTTCCACGGCGGCGCCTTCTGCGCCTCCTCCCCCTTCACCGCAAACTACCACAACTACGTCGCCACAATCGTCGCCGAAGCCAAAGTCGTCGCTGTCTCCGTTGACTACCGGCTAGCCCCGGAGCACCCTATTCCGGCAGCGTACGAGGATTCATGGGCTGCACTACAGTGGGTGGCGTCACACCGTAACAAAAATGGACAAGAGCCTTGGTTGAATGAGCATGCAGACTTCGGTAGGGTTTTTTTGGCTGGGGACAGTGCTGGTGCTAACATAGTGCATAACCTAACTATGCTCCTTGGTGACCCTGATTGGGACATTGGCATGGACATCCTCGGAGTGTGTCTTGTCCACCCGTATTTTTGGGGCTCAGTTCCGGTTGGATCGGAGGAGGCAGTGGACCCGGAGAGGAAGGCAGTGGTGGACCGGCTGTGGCGGTTTGTGAGTCCGGAGATGGCGGACAAGGATGACCCGCGGGTTAACCCGGTGGCAGAGGGGGCACCGAGCTTGGGGTGGCTGGGGTGTAGGAGGGTGCTGGTGTGTGTGGCGGAGAAGGATGTGCTGAGGGATAGAGGGTGGCTTTACTATAATGCTTTGAGTAGGAGTGGGTGGATGGGTGTGGTGGAAGTTGAAGAGACTCTTGGGGAGGGTCATGCGTTTCATCTCTATGATTTGGCGAGTCATAAGGCTCAGTGTTTGATCAAACGCTTGGCTCTTTTCTTCAACAGAGACCAGCCTCCTTCAATTTGATACACATGTTTGGTCTTTCTTCTATTCTCTCTAAATTATGTGGTGTGGATCATGCACGATATCATTCAATGATGATTTGTGTAATTCGTTTTGTTTACACAATTCGAAGATTCAAGATGCTCAAAAGTGACATGTGTCAATTAATCATTTCATTATTAGTTAAGTAGATGACTGATGGTGAACTAGATAAACAATTGTCACGTCACAAAGACAAGAAATGGATTAATATTTTGATTTATCCGATAAAAGGTACTTCCATAGTAACCCCTAAGACCAAATTGTGTGAAACATGCATAAAGACTGACATCGATTATCAGAGGGAAGAAATGGATTAATAGTTTACAAATTCAGTAACTATAATTTTACTTATTTTCAGAGACCAATTTAACTGATCCTCTTAACAGTTTCAGGGATAATAATTCACATGCAGTTTTAATTGCTCCGTGTTTCTACTTACAACTGAATCAACACTTTGTTTATATGTAAAATCCTAATGCGGAATAAAACTAGCGCACGATCACGAAGATCTCCATTACATTTAGAGAGATTAAAATTAAAATATGATTCTCATCCTCTAACATGTAACTTCGCTCCTGCATTCGTAAGAACACACAAAATGCAAAAACTCATGATAAAACAACTTCTGTTAACAAACATGTCAAGAGTATTAATGAAATGTTGCTGACTATAGTAAGGAATAATACATTGGACGATGCTAACTCTAGAAAACAACCGTGTCAAGCATCATTCCCAAAGTCTGAACAATGTTTGATGACATCAAATTGGAAACATGCTCTTCAAGGTGCTTCTTAGCATCTTGCCTCCCCACATTAGCAATTGCAAGTTTTTCTGGCGGCAGCTCATCTTCCTCCTGCACTGCCTTGTTGTACTTGGCTGCTAAACTTAGCATTTCCTGCATTACCCAGCAAAAATAAATAAATTATCTCCCGAATTTGTGTCTTTCAACTTGTTTTAAAAAATGCTCGCTATTTTCCCATTTTTCCAAGAAAATCTTCAAAATATAAGCAATTATTTCTCTAAAAATAATCCCATTACACCGCTATGGCAATAACTATGTGCCCTTGTGCCGAGTATGGAGCATTTAATACCAAATAACCAAACAGCTAAATTCAATCACTAAATATCCCATTCCAAACTCTGGAGTCTTGTTGTGTTTTTGGAAGGCCCAAACTCAGCCTAAATGGAGAAAAGTATATGGACTCTTGTCCCAAATCTATCTCTTCACAATATTATGAGCATCAATTTGGTTTTAATACCCGGAAGGAATCACACAACAACTACATTCTCACCACAAAGCTAGACTTGTAGGACATTCATTAACACTTTAGCATTGGCTTTCAAAACACCTTTAGTCCAGTCATTCAATCTCAAACTATTGAAATAGTGCATTGAATTGCTTTCTCAGAAGAATTGCATTAAACAAGCCCTAAAAGACTACCTATTTTCTTCTTGGTTATGACTTGTGGCATCACAAACACCACTCTTAAATCTACATATTTATCAAAATGATCTAAAGACTACCTATTTTCTTGAATATGTTGACAATCTTCTTCTGACATGAAATAATTCTACTTTTCTTTACCACTTTAAACAAGCCCTAAAAGTTTTCTCTAAAAGATCTAGGCCACCCAGGGTCAATTTTAGGTGTGGAAATTATTCTCACTTCCAAAGGATTCTTTCTCTCAACATTATATTAGCAACATTCCTCCATGAGTGAATCCAAGCCCACCACTACACTCATGTCCACAACTCATTCCCTTCTACCGTAATCTAATGTTTCTGCATGACTGATGGTGCCACTCATTCCCTTTTATCCACAACTCATTCTCTTGAACTAATTTTGTATTCTTATGTTTGTAAATGTCTTCTACAGATACCATGTACGTTCATACTACAATAATTAGTAAAAACCATTTCACTTTAAATCTCTTAAGGAGGGAGGGAGAAGTTGTGTAAGACAAGAAAATGACAGAAAGTAACAAGAAAAAACCAATTATAGTATGTTTCTGAAATTTACTAAACCAAGTCAGCAGAATCTCCAATTGAGTACCATATCAATCATTAATTGTTGCTGTGCAATAAGTCAGGAATGTGTGCAGTAACATTTAAACTGTACTTTGCCTTGTATTATTCATGCAAGTCTCATATATGCAATAAATTTGGCCAAGAAAAAGTTTGAAAACAAGTTGAAGTGGGGAGAAGAGAACAGGATTTAAAAGGTTGAATCATCTATACATCTATATTTCACATTGAAAAATTTCAACTGACCTGAACAGTCTGTTCATTAGTTTTAGAATGTGAATCAAAATGCCTGAGTGTCAAACCATCAGTCCACTTCTTTTTGTGAAGGTTAAGTAACATCTTCTCTTCAAGTTCATTCTTTCTGTAATTAATCGCTATCGAGTAATAATGTCTATTCAAGCCATGGATCAGAGCCTAAAGAGGAGATTACAAAGGCAAAATAAGTAAATGAAAAAAAGAAAAGAAAACAGAGTAGCAGCTATGCTTTTGAATGAAAAATCAGAACACTCACTTGGATAGATGGCTTGTTTAGGTGGCCCAGGTTGGAAGTTGTCTGTCGTGGTTCCTGACCCAGCATCATAGTTTGTGGATTAATCAGCCGGAAAGCATCAATTACCACTTTGCCTTTAACACTCTGAATAGGGTCCACCACCACAGCCACTGCCCGTTGATTTAAAGCCTCAAAACTCTGCATCAAATAAAAGTACATAAATATTATATACAATTTTCGAAAACCAACATCCCTTTGGGAATAAGGGTTTGTCATGGCTCAACTAAATTCCACATCTAACATTTCTCAACCTAAAGTGGATTCTAACCACTAATTGTCCCATTGATCCCTTCTACCAACATTTCTTAATCCAATTGCAGCTACTTAAATCACTGATGAAAATACTCAAACTTTCTTTTACCAATATTCAATAGTACAGTACAATTTTATTATGACTCAAGCAGTATTACTTCTCAAGTTTCCATCCCTCATCCAGCAAGCTTATAGCTCACAACTATAACAAGCCCCAATCTAAGATTGGTATGCAATGATGATTACAAACACTCAATCCTACACCAGGCAACCCATCACCCTCAACTTTTGCACTTCCCAGTCTACCTAATAAAAAATTGTTTTCATCGATAGATGCTTCTTTCAAATGAAATTTGGAACAGACAATCATCATAAGTAAGGATATCACTTTGTCTATACATCCGTATTACCAATAACAAGGGAATTTTCCATCCTCACTTTTGCCTCATAAGTTCCACAGAGATCATGTTACATATTACAATTTGTATGATTGAATTTGATAATAAAAAATGAGGTTATAACTGTAAATGAAAAGTTAAAATAAAATAAATTGTATAACTCTCTCTCACCCCCTCTCGTTCTCTCTCCCTCTTTCAATCTGCAGTAATATTTAAGAGATGAATCCAAGGTTTTAAAAAGCTCCGCAACCACAATACCAGCTGCATTGTCTAGGTTTGGGGGTCTCTAAAACCATAACATGACCACAATCGTGGCCACATTTGTTTGCGATACCCTCTAAATAAAAAGGATCATGATAAAACCACAACTGCAATTGCAATTTAAAATATTGGATGTATCACTTGGTGCGTGACTCTTTTTTTGTTTAAAAAGAAGAAGAACAACAACAAAGCCTTATCCCACTAGGTGAAGCCGGTTACATGGACCAAACAATGTCATTAAGCTCAACTAAAAACTTTTCATTTTAAAAAAGAAAACAACTGTTATACTCATCTAGGAATTTTCCACTTAGTTTCAATTTTGAAACACAAAACAGTGCAAAATATCACGAACAAATGCCGCCACATTGAAACCAAAAACCAAAAACCAAATAAGCAGCCAAAAACCTGTTGTGTATTAATGTCCACTCCAGAAAGCCAACACCCAAATCCAGGATGCGAGTGATACCACCCCACAACCATCTCCGGCCTGCAACGACAAAACGCCAACGTTTCAACTATCATACAACAAAAAACAACCCACACATGTATAAACCACGCAGCAAAAAACGGCAACCAAACCCTCCTTCACTAAAAAAAACAACAAAACAAACCCAAAAAAGTACCTTCCAGTCTGCTTCAACATATCAAGCATATTAGTCTGAAAAACATGATCAACAGCTTCAACGCTAACACCGGTCCCACTCTGAGGCATCGCAAACACATCCACAACGCGAACGGTGTACTCATCCACGAACTCCCCCAACATCAGACCCATCACTTCCATCGGTACTCCAGCTCTTCCTACACACAAATTAGGGTTTTCAAAATTATAAGATGAACAATAAAAAAAACATGGGAAAGTGAAACGAAGAAGGGGATCGAGAAGAGAAAATAAGAATTCTAATAGCATACCGTGTTTGAGCATTTTGAGAAGGGCGAGGGAGGAGATGTAGACCTGCTCGGAGGAATCGAGGGTGGGAGAATCCGGTGGGGGATGACCCAGCGCTCCACCTGCACCAGCGAACATCCTCTGAAGCCTCTCCATGCCCGACATGAAAACCTAATTTCAGTTTTCTTTTGTTTCACGAAAAGAATGAAGAAAGATTGTGTGCTCCCTCTGTTCTGTTGTGCTCTTGTTAATGTTGCAGGGAACTGGGAAGAGGAAGAAACGTTGCTTCGCTTATGGCTCCCGGAGACGGTTAAATACGACGTCGCAGACGTTGACGTTTCGATCAAGAAACTACGATATTCAGAAAGAAATAAAATAAAAAGGTTTCCTACATTGTTTCGGGCCTTCACATAAAAAACGGCCCACTAATATATTTTTGTTTTTTAACTTGACTAATATGTTTTTGTTAGTCTAAGAATATTCAATGATTTTTTGGTTATCCTATTTATCAATTTTGTTGATATTTAGTCTGTTTTTTGACAAATTTGATTGATTATCTTTTGTGAGATTATTCTCTCTCAATTATGCTTTTTTTATTCACAAGACTTAAATTTAAAACTTTACTTAATATTCAATTATTAATAATTAACAATATATTAGTGTCAGAATATTTAATAATTGTTAATTAATAAGACATATAATGTATTTCTATCTTTTATTTTTTATAAATATTAATAAATTGTCAACTTATTTTTATTTTATTTCTCAAAATTAACTAGAATTTTAATTTAATTAAAATGCATTACCAGTATAAATATTTTATATGCTATTATTTAATTATGAATTTTTATGTATGATAAAACTGTGGAGTTTTTTTAATAATTGATTTCCAAATAGTTGACCATATTAAATATTTTACACAAACAATCTATTGAAATTAAACTCTAAGAACTTACTTATTTATTGTTTTAGGACACACATGCACGGTCCAAACAGTATAAGATGGCTATGCATAATAACTTTCCTAGCTTACTGAAGACTAACCATGTATTAATCCAATGGCGATGGCTATTTAATTAGTAGTATTTTTAATAGTATTTATGAAGAACCTGAATTGCATGGGAGAAACTGTAGACGTAGCCACCTAGCTAGGATGTGATATATATATATAGGATCAATAGTAAGAAGTGAATTTTCATTGTTTGTAAAAATTATAAAAATGTACAATGTTATAAAATGAGAATATATATACTATAGCAAAAGGTAGATCAGCTTCACGGGTGCAGCTCCTGTCCAAGTATGATTTTTTATTTTTGGTAAACTATTTTTAATTTAGACCAGCTAATAATGAGCAAGTGTGTTACCCGCAAATGATCGTGGGAAAATGAAATTGAAACAATTAGTCAATCAGAATAGTGATAATAAGGACAATATACACTTTTTTAAAATTAGTTTGTGGTTTTTTGATAGTTTAAGATATAGTATTTAATAGAAGGCAAGCTATGCAAGTTGCTACCATGATTGATCAAGAAAACACTAGTAGCACTTTTGATTTTCAAGCCGTCATTGTCTTTGTTGAAGATCCTCCTTGAGGTATAGTTAGAGTGATATGCAAACCTCAACCACCCAATAAAAGGACTTTATTGTGAGAGATAATTCAAAATTTCTAACAACATAAAATAATGTAATAAATATAGTGATAAATTTAAGTCCGTAATAAATTTATTCTTTTTTGGTCGTAATTTGATTAAAAAACTATCTATATAGTGATTTCCCCCCCTCTAATTTGAATTTGTATCTAATTGAGACAAAATACAGTCCCTCTCCAAATTATATCGGTGTAATTGATATATTTCATAATAACATTCAAATCAAGATAAGAATTTATACTATTGCAGTTGATTTACAACTGATGCACTTAAGCTAAGAAAATAAAAATAAAAATATAAAGCAAAAACAAACTATTCTGTGAGTTGCATTCAAATGATTATGAGTAAGAATTTATATTGCAGTTGATTTACATCTGATACCCATAAACTAAGAAAAAAGCAAAATTAAAAATAAAAAAATTATTCCCTGAAGTCACATTTTTTTCATAAGCGTTTGAATTTTAGACCTCTATCTAAACCACGTTCTATTCTTGTGATCACTGACGTTGATGTAATCGAATGCGCCTGCATAAAATAAATGGAACTAGAAGGTCTTTTTAGTGTTTGGGGATCTCATTTCTCGGAGTCTCCTCTCTTGTGAAAGTATTTTTGCAAACCTGAATGCATTAAAATTAAATGTGTTATTATAACTGCATTGCAATCGTAATTAATGAAACTACTATACTAGTAATATGAAAAAAGCCCTTTTTTAGCTAACCTTTTGAGAGCATGTTCATTGGTTTCCCCATTTTTCAGTGGTTGAAAGAGACCATTCTCTAAATTGACCCTAGAGACCGGTTTCTTTAATAGATTTTCTCCAATTTGGTAAAGTTTTTCCAAGTTCTCCTTTGTAGCAATGTCAACCGAAGAATCCGTCCCAGTCAATGTGTCATCCTACAATATAATGTTGTTGTTCAACAAATTTGATCATTTATGAAATATTATGCTTATAATATTTGACTTGTATAGAAAGAAAGAGCTATATATATAGACAGAGTTTTATATATTTGTTTAGGAAATCACCTGAATTCGAAGGTAATTATCTTGTGAATTAAGTGCTTGAGTCACAGCAGATAAATGAAAATCCACCATATCTGCACTGGATTGAGAGAAAACATCAATTAAAGGATTACTACCACTTTGGGTTAGCCAATCCAATAATCCCCATTTGGCTGCCATTTGTGCATTGAATTTTTCCTCAGTTTTTGATGTTCCGGTCCCTATTGAAATTATAAGGAATCGACCATATTCCATAGGCTTGATTGGAAAGAAATCAGAATTTTGCTTAATGATTTGCTTTGTAACTTCGTTCATGGCAACTAAGGTCTGGATCATGAAAATTCAAAAAAAAAAAAAAGAAACAGAATAAAAAGTTAGTGATGCTTTCGATATGATATGATTAATCATTTACTATATAGTACGTAACTAATTAAATAATAATTTCAAATATAACATGCAATTAATTAGTGATATATAATTACACATACCGGGTTATTTGCACAAACGCCACCATCAATGAGGTTGAATTCGTGAACGTTCCCTTTTGAATCATGGTTGTTGAAATTGTGAGCAGGGAGATAAGTAGGTGCAGCAGACGTGCTGATGCATATGTCTGAGAGCTTAGCATCCATGCAAGGCCACATCTTAATCTGCATGAATTCAAATCATTTTAGGCTATATATGCTAGCTTTATCACTAACTTGATTTTGTTAAATTAAATTAGTGACAGCTCTTCCAATTTAACTGTTTTTTTCTCCTTCAGTCAATCACAATCATTTATTTTTATTCTCTTTATTATAAGTTTAATTTTTTTTTAAAGAAAAAGCAAAATATATAACTAGTTTAAGAACATTGTTATATAATTTTAATTTAATTAGCAATAACTGAAAAAATAGAAAATAAAAATAAACGAATTGGTCTACTTTTTTCCTTTAATTGGTGTTATTATACTAAAACAAAAAATTATCTATATGCATGGACGAATTTGGCTGGTTTTAACCAACAGATAGTATTTTATCGTATTAATTCTAGTTAGAAAAAAACACTTTGTCTGTCTTATTAGTCAACAATTACTGTTTGAGATACTAAGTCTTGGATGCAGCATTCATTTGCACTTTGGAGTCATAATTTCAACCCGAGAGTCAAAGTTGAACCATAAAACAAATTAATAAATATAGGTCCCAACCTCCCACACCTGGAAGGTGCATGGGAAAGAATATTCATTTTTCGTTTGAAAGTGAAAAGAAGAGAGAGGAAAGTTAACCTGCTAAGATGAGAAAATAATGGGTTGCAAAGTCTTGATGTCGAAGGTGGGAATGACAACGTTGGTGAGGGTTTCATGCAAGTGAATGTCCCCGAGTTTCTCTCTCACGACCTCATGCAGGTATTTCCCGTCGTATTTGGGTCCTCCCAGAGATCTTATATATTATCTTTGCTAATATCGTTCCACCAAGGCCACTGCAATGCAAAGCATGCCAAATATTAATTAATTTCTATCTCAATTCTTACTAATGAAAAGTACATTTAATTAAACAGACAAATTAATAAAGAAAGATAGAGATGCATGCATTAATTCATCTAGCTAGCTACTACAATATTAATTAATTACCTATGTTGTGGGAAAATTTTAGGACAGTGGTCCATGTAAAAAGGCTTAATATCTTTGGCAGCAAAAAGAGGTCGATTATTGTTGTCTGGAGCAGTTATCATAGCGGTTACAAGACCTCCTGTGCTTGTTCCTGATATCACATCAAAATAGTCTGCGAGCCTTGCTTCTGGACCATCCAATTCCTGCATCATATCATTCCCCGAAATTGATCAATATATAATGTAATTATTCTTTCAATACTAGATGTATTCAAAATGTTGTCATTTTGGTTCAATATGAATGGCATATGGCATATGGGTTCAGACTAATTAGGATTAGTATGGTTTTGTTAATGAAAAAATAGCTAAATGATGATTAATTAATTAGAAGAGGAACAACAATACTTAGTAATTAATTAGGTGTAGGTGTTCATACCTGAAGCTGAGATTCAAGGAAATCAATAATGGTAGCGGGGATGATGCCTCTAATACCACCCCCATCGATGCTAAGAATGGTTACTAGGTTTCCATAAGTTGGAGGCTGAATTTGTTCAATCGATGACTTTGCTCTCTCCATGGATATATATATATATATATTGGAAATTAAGACGAATTGGAGGTTTGTTTGTACCCAAAATATTCTCTATGAGACTATGAGTAAGGATTAATGTTAATTAAGAGAATGTGTTGAAAGCAAAGGTTGTAGTTTCTTTATGGACAGAAAGCAATGTGCAACAACAAGGGATTTTCGCTAACTTAGAAAAGATTCATGGTAGATAACTAGGCATGCTCATGGTGGTATTTATAGTGTCTCACGACCCTTTAAAATTTTGTTAGAGAACAGAAAGAGAGGACAAATGAATTAGTCAGAGATCGAGTGCAGAATGGTAAAAAAGAGTACCTGATCTCCCTAATGAATAGGCACACGGTCTTTGAAGAATGCTATATTGACCAAACAGTAAAAGACGACTGCATAACTTTCCTAGCTTACCCAAGACTAATTAACCATTAATGGGGATGGCTTTTGAGTATATTATTTATGAAGAGCGTGAATTGCACGTTGGCATATGAAATCCCCTGAAACTGTATATGTACGTAGCCACCTAGCTAGGATTTGATAGGATCAATAGGAAGTGAATCTTCACATTGTTTATATAAATTATAAAAATGTCACATTTTAATATATAAAGTGAAAGATATACTAATGGCAAAAACCAAAAAATTAACCTCCTTGGGTGCAGTCGTGTTACCTGCAACAAAACAATTTCTTCATTTTTAATTCAACAAATCAGTTAGTGCGTGCTTCTTTTAATATATATATTTAGGAATTAGGAGGCTGCAACTTGATGCTATGATTGATCAAGTAACACTAGCACTTGATTTCCTCATAGTCCTTGTTGCTCAAAATAGCCGCGGAGCATTGAAGGAGCAGAGGGGTCATGGTCCCCTAAACTTTTCTACAGTTTTTTCTTTTTATAATGTATGTATATATATATATATATATATATATATATATATATATTAAAATGTATTACAGTAGACAAAGCTTTCAACAATTTTGTCTAGTGTAATGTAATTGCACTCATTGTTATATATTTATTAATTTAGTTAAAAATAACAAATATATATACATACATTATAATTTATATATCCTTGCGTATTTATCATATTATAATTATGTATATGTATGATAGTTACAAATAGATAAATAATAATACTTTATAACATGGTTATTACAATGGAGTCTGTCTGTGTAATTACCTTAATATTATTCTTTATATATTTGTATGTATTTGAATTTTTATAATTATCCTATATATAATATTTTGAAAAATTGCATTACAGTGACTAAAACTTACTATAATATAAATTTTTAATTTATTGCATATTTATTAATTTATAAAATTATATATATATATATATATATATATATATATATATATATATATATATATATTCTTTTATATAATATTATATTTTCATATTTGTACGTATTTATGTTTTGTAATATTATGTATTTACTTATATTTATAAAAAAAATGCTTTAACAGTGAGAAAAGGCCTGATATCATGGTTTCCTCCCCGAGGATCCGGACATGGTTGCGAATTAGAGAGAGGGTGTTGCCCACTACTGTAATAATTAAAAATGATGTTACCCATACTTTAAAAATTTCTAAGTGGTCACCAATAAAAAAAAAATGTAGATTTATGATAGCTGTTTATCCTTTTTTTTCATAACTCGGTCTAATTTGTTTGAAAAACTTGATTATGTGATCGAAGGGAATAATTTCGATTGAAATTGTTAATTTCGAAAATTTCATTCACGTGAGATTAGAAGGTGATGGAGGGTAAAATATTTTTTAACAAATCAGAATATCAGTCGGTACGATTTTGAAGAAGTTATACGAAGACAATTACTAATATTAGATCAATGTAATTAGGAATATTTTTATATACATGTCAAAATTATATAATTCAACCATTAATAGTTTGAATTTATAAATAAAATTGCTGACAGTCAATTTCAAGGGTTGATACACAATCATTTAATTCTTCAAAACACCAACATGCTTATTATCAAAATTAGCAAAGGTTCAATAGGTCATCGTGTATATATTTAAATTCTCACTTTTATGAATTTATGTCTGTTTAATTTAGTACACATTTCTAAACACTTGACTTCTTTCAAAATTTTACTTTTTCAATTCCTATTTTATATTATTATCAAAATTAGTTACAAAGTAATTACTAAATTGAAAATACTTTTATCAAAAGTTATTTTATTATCTTATGAATTATAATCTTATTATAACTAAAATTGATATATTTATCAAAATTATTGTTGTAATTTTGCATTAAATATCAAAAAATTCTCTATTAAATTAAAGACTATGAACTTACTTGTTTAATAAAAAGAACTCATAATCAAAAATAGATTATATATCTCATTTTTAAATATTTATTTGCTAATAGAACCATTCATTGAAAATTCTTTTTCTATATTAAAAATATTTTTCTTTTGAAGAATAGATACAATTTTCACTATTAATAATTACATATTTAACTAATATACTTAATTTAATATTTAAGAAATATTTTTCGACCCTTTTATAAATTTCTAGAACAGTCCCAGCCTTGAGAGCAACGGCGGCTTGAAAATCAAAGTTCACGGCCTCCTAAATAACATATCCCTTATTTATTAAATAGTCAAATAATAAGTTTTCAATTTGTAAAAAAATTAAAAGCCAACTTATATTTGGCGAATATAACCTTAAATAACATATTGCTTATTATTAGTATAACTATTCTAATTGTATAATCTCATTTTTCCAGGTCCATTTGACAGGTAACACGCTTGCTCATTAGGTATTGGCCCGTCTAACTAAATCATGCTTAGAAGGGAGATGAACTCATGGAGATGACTCTTTGATCACTTGAGAGAGAAAAAAATGCCACGCCTATGTATAGATAGATTGTCTTATTTTAAAAAATAATACTTCGTATTAAATAGATTGTCTTATTTTATTTTATTTTTTAAAAAAAAAACTAGCTTGGGTGACGTGTGTAATCTTGACAAGTCTCCGTCTTGAATCTAAGCAAAACAAGGATGATTCACTTGGTATTGGTCCTAGCTAACTTGATAAATATTATACTAAATAGCCATCGCCATCGGGTCCATGCAAGGAAAGTATGCAGTCGTCTTATACTTTTTGGACAGTAGCACATTTCAAACAACATGAGCGTGTCCTATTAGCCTCATCAGTTCTTCATTTTTTACCATTGACTATGTCTTCCTTCAATATTAAATTATTTCTCCTAGCTCTTTTGAATTCAACTATATGCACTAATTCAAATCTATATGGCCGTGACACTACTATAAATGCATGCCTAGTTAGCTACCAACAAACCCTCTCAAGCAGCATCAATCTTTCCTTAATTAGTTAGCAATAGTTCCTTGTTGCATATTGATTTAATTTCTACCCATAAATTAAGAAACTACAGCCTTTTCTTTCAGCATATCCTCTCAACGTTAATCCTTACTCAAAGAGAGAATATTTTGTGCACACACAAATTAACCTCCAATTTGCCTAAATTTCCAATGGAAAGAGCAAAGTCATCGATTGAACAAATTCAGCCTCCTACTTATGGAAACTTGGTAACCATTCTTAGCATCGATGGGGGTGGCATTAGGGGCATCATCCCCGCTACCATTATTGATTTCCTTGAATCTCAGCTTCAGGTATATCATCTAATGCTCCTATACGCCTAATTAACTAGCTAGCTACACAAGTATTGTTATTCATCTTCTAATTAATCATCACTGATGAGCTATATATATTTTTTTTAATTAACAAAGCCATGCATGTCATAATACTAATCCTATATATTAAGTATGCCATTCATGTGGAACCATAATATATGTCAACATGTGGAACCATAATACTAATCCTATACATAGTATTGAAAGAATAATTACATTATATATTGATCCATTCGGGGGCATGATATGATGCAGGAATTGGATGGTCCAGATGCAAGGCTTGCAGACTATTTTGACGTGATATCAGGAACAAGCACAGGAGGTCTTGTAACCGCTATGATAACTGCTCCAGACAACAATAATCGACCTCTTTTTGCTGCCAAAGATATTAAGCCTTTTTACATGGACCATAGTCCTAAAATTTTCCCACAACATAGGTAATTAATTAATTAATTAATATATTGTAGTAGGCTACTAGGCTAGTAGCTAGCTAGATGAATTAATGCATGCATCTCTATCTTCTTCTTTTTTATTACTTTCTGTATAACTAAACTACATATAATTAGTAATAATTGAGAAATTAATTAATATTTGGCATGCATTAATATTATTGCAGTGGCCTTGGTGGGACGATATTAGCAAAAGTAGTAAAATCTCTGCTGGGAGGACCCAAATATGACGGGAAATATCTGCATGGTGTCGTCAGAGAGAAACTTGGAGACATTCGGTTGCATGAGACACTCACCAATGTTGTCATTCCCACCTTCGACATCAAGTCTTTGCAACCAATCATTTTCTCATCTTATCAGGTTAACTTTTGAAATGAATTTTCTTCCCACTTTCGGGGTATAGTGTTGGAGACTTGGAGGTTGGGGCATATATATTTGTTTAATTATGGTTTTACTCGACTTTCAGGGGTTGAAATTTTGATACTAAACAATGTCTCAAACCGTATTATTGACTATTAAGATAAAAATATTTGTCTTTAATTTCTAGAATAAGACTATATTTTTGTTTGTTTATAGCCAGCCATGTACTCATCAATATAGATAATTTTAAATTTTATGTACGTAATTAAAGGAAAATTAAAGTAAAACAAAAATAATTCCTCTATTTTTATTTTCTGTTTTCAGTTACTAAATTAGAATTGTATATATGTCAATGTTTATAAACTAGTTATATATTATGCTTTTCTTTAAAATAATTAACTCATTAGAGAATTAACATAAATAAAAAGGTGAGAAAAATTCTAGCAGGAAGGTTTGTCACGAAATTAATTTTTTAAAAAAAGTGACTGGTAAAACATATATAGCCTAAGATCTAGCTTAATTGATTGGAAGATGTGTGTGTGAGTGTAAATTTTTTTATAGTATGTTCGGTTTTCACCTATTGATAAAAAAGAAACATATCCTAAAAAGATTTGAAATTCATGCAGATTAAGAATTCCCCTTCCTTGGATGCTAAGCTCTCAGACATATGCATTAGCACGTCCGCTGCACCTACTTATCTCCCTGCCCACAATTTCAACAACCAAGATTCAAATGGGAAGGTACACGAATTCAACCTCATTGATGGTGGTGTTTGTGCAAATAACCCGGTATGTGAAGTTATATATTCACTAATTAATTGTTATTCAAAGTTTTATATCAATTAAATATTATATAATGATTAATCATATGGGAAGCACTAACTTTTTTATTTTTGGAATTTTATGATCCAGACCTTAGTTGCCATGAACGAAGTAACAAAGCAAATCATTAAGCAAAATTCTGATTTATTTCCAATAAAGCCTCTGGAATATGGTCGCTTCCTAATAATTTCAATAGGCACCGGGACAGCAAAAAATGAGGAAAAATTCAATGCACAAATGGCAGCCAAATGGGGATTATTGGATTGGCTAACCCAAAGTGGGAGTACTCCCTTAATTGACGTTTTCACTCAATCCAGTGCAGATATGGTGGATTTCCATTTATCTGCTGTGACTCAAGCACTTCATTCACAAGATAATTACCTTCGAATTCAGGTAATTCCTAAACATGAATGTAAACATAAGTGTTTCTTCATATATATATATATATATATATATATATATATATATATATATATATATATATATATATATATATATATATATTTCTCTGTATATAAAGTCAAATATTTTAGTTAAGCATATTCATGACCAAATTTGTTGAACAACATTGTAGGATGACACATTAACTGGAACGGATTCTTCAGTTGACATTGCTACAAAGGAGAATTTGGAGAAACTTAGCCAAATTGGAGAAAAACTCTTAAAGAAACCGGTCTCTAGGGTCAATTTAGAGAATGGTCTCTTTGAGCCACTAAAAAACAGGGAAACCAATGAAGATGCTCTCAAAAGGTTAGTTAAAAAAGGACATTTTTACATTAGTGTTGTATTCATTCAATTACACAATTTTACAATTTTATTAAATTATAATAACATATTTGATTCTAATGTATTCAGGTTTGCAAAAATACTTTCACAAGAGAGGAGACTCCGTGAAATGAAATCCCCACACACTAAAAAGTCATTCTAGTTTATACATGGTGCTTTCGATTCCATCAGCTTCAGTGATTTAATTACTGTCTGTATTTGTTGCTCTCACAGAAGAAAAATCTCTAAAATATTGTAGTAGAACATGTTTAAGATAGAGATAAAAAATTGAGTTGGTTATTGATAAAATGTAACTGTAGGGGCTAGTTTGTTATATTTTTTATTTTTTACTTAGATTCTCTGCACCACTTGTAAATCAACTGAATTAATATAAATTCCTACTCTAAATTTTATTGTTATTCTCAAATTCTTTGATCCACTAGAAGAATTTTTTGTGAGAAAAATTAGACACGGAAAATATTTATTCTCTATCTATTAGAAGAGACTCTCAATCAAATAGTAGTTTAGAGATAGAGCCTCCTTCATTCCTTGTATCCTTATATCCGATCGACAAAATTTAGTGCATGAGCATATATAAGAATGAAAAAATGAGGGTGATGGCGCCACACCCAAGAGTGTGTGACTACGAAAAAGAAAGGAGGGAGTACCCATTTGTATATTACCTGTGGATTTTCTTTATATATGTGGGGATCCATGTCCATGAATACTTCTTAAAAAAAAACCACTTTAATTTTTTTAATTATTCTTCCAATTTTTCTCAAAGAAAAAATAGTTTAAAAGCGAACAAATTTATATCATTTCCCCCCTATAACATAAGTGTACAAGATTTATCATATTTCAGGAAAAAATATTAATTATTTTTGTTTGTTACTTAACAACATTATTTTTAAAATCAGATTGGAATCGATCGAATCCGATCTAGTAACCAATTCAACCATACCAAAAAAATCAATTGTTTTAGAACCAATGAGAAGCAGTAATGAACCAGTCAAACTAGTGTCTAAAATATTTTTATGATAAAAATACATATTTAAATATTTCATGTAAGTATCACTTATTTTGTCAATTATTTTTAATTTTTATCTTATAAAATATATAATCTAGTCATTTATGTAGTATTAATTTATAATTTTATAGATCCTGAATTTTTATAATTTTATTACTTAAAGTATTATGTAATATTAAAAAGAAATAACTAATTTTTTAGTCCTTAAATTTTTCAAAATTTTAATTTTAATTCTTAATTTTTTATTTGACTAATTAAAGTTCTACAACTTTTTCTCATTAAGATTTTTATAAGTTCTAGTGGGTACGATGAATCAATGATATATGTTAATTAATTTCTTAAATTAATAACTTTCTGGATATATATGGGATTTTAATATACCTCTTCAAGGCTTCTTCGTTAGTTTGATAAGATTTAACAGGTTCGTAAACGCCAGTCTTCAAGTTAATCTTTGAAACTGGTTTCTTTAACAATGATTCCCCAACTTTGACGAGATCATCCAAATTCTTCATCGTGGCCTTGTCAACCCCAGTTAATGTATCGTCCTACAAAATATGAATAAATTTAACATAAGAATTTATTTCTAAATGTGACAAACATTATATATATTTGTTGAATTATGAACATAGGGAATAAATGAGAACTTGAATTCGAAGGTAGTTGTGCTCAGAATTGAGAGCTCGAACGACGGAGGAGATGTGAAAGTCAACCATGTCAGCACTGGCTTGACTAAATGCATCAATCAAAGGGGTGCCACCATTGGTTGTGCTTACCCAACTCAAGGGGCCATTGAGCTGCTTCATCAGCCTATATTTCATTTCTTGTTTTTGAGAACCTGTTCCCAATGATAACACCAAAAACCTGTCGTATTGCATTGGTTCCACATTTAAGCAATCACACGGCCCTTCATGGAATATTTGGTTCGTCACTTCTGCCATGACCACCAATGCCTGGAAGTCCAAATTAACATAGTATATATCATGTCCTTAACTATATGATCAATTAATTAAATGCCTAAGCTAGTACTTAATTGATTAAATTGTTAAAGCTAAACTATATCAATCCAATATATAGGTTATTTTAATTAATTGCAACAATACATTTGTGATTTTATAACGGTTTCAAATAATGTCTATAAACAACAAGGGTATGAGGGGTGCTCACTTCATTATATATATGTATGTATGTACAATCATCATATAATTAATATCATTCACGAATCAGAACGCTTGAGATTGTTTTAATTGGTTTTAACCTTAGTCATTCATTTGAAGTATATGGTTGAAATTTACTCCTTTCATGTGAGTTATAAGATTGCGTACCGGGTTATTTGCAGCAATGCCACCGTCTATGAGGTCGAATTTCCCAATGACATGACCATGGTGGGTTTTGGTTTCAAAGGAATGAGCTGGAAGATATGTTGGATCGAGCTGCCGAAGTTGAAATGCATATATCCGACAACGATGCATTCAATTCTGGTCTCTTCTTCAGCTGTGATATATATCATAGCACGTTAGTTATATTTGAGATTAATATTTCATACGTGAGAAAGACACAAGTGATAATATATTTTGATTTTCTCTTATTATACATATGCTATTAATTATAGTCCTTTTATTTATGAAATTTCTGCAAATTTTATATAAAAATCTGAAAGAAAAAAACTTGCTGTAAGTGTTTCTGTAATTTTGATTTTCAAAGAAAACTTCCTTGTATAACTAATTTCTTGTGAATATGAATTTTTTCCATATATAATAAATGAGTGATATATATAAATTAAGAGAAGAGGCTAGGGATGAACCTGGAAGCTGGAAAAGATGGTAGGTTGAAGGCGCTTGATGTCAAATCCTGGGATGACGACATTGGTCAATGTTTGGTGCAATTTTGTTTCTCCTAGTTTTTCCCTAATAAGGTTGTGCAAATACTTGCCGTTGTATTGTGGTCCAAACAGAGTTCTTGTCAACTTCACCATAGATGACAATAAATTCCAGCACCTATATATATTCAGGACCATTAATTACACTGTAAATTAGTTCATGCATATTGATAGATAGAATATATATACTTTGGTTGATTTGGAATTAATGAAGTTTAATTATGGTAAAGTACGTGCTACTTACTTATTTTGTGGGAAGATTTTTGGGGTATGGTCAAGGTAGAAATTCTTAATATCTTTGGCTGCATACAAGGGTCGGTTATTTTCATTTGGAGCAGTAAGTATTGCAGTCACTAATCCTCCAGTACTTGTTCCCGCAATCACATCAAAATAATCTGCCAATCTTACATGATTCCCATCTAACTTCTGCATGCATGCACCATAGTTGACATTAATTAAAATGTTAATTAAGCTAGAAGGCCTAGACTAAATTTAAGTTAATTTATATAGTACTAGCTACATTTATAAAATAAATTGCACACACATAAAATAAGCATACTACGTGCTACATAAACTTCCAGAAGGTAATTATAATCAATAAAATTATCGTTTTCATGATGTGATCTTTATTATATTATATCGATCTTTAGCGATATATATATTTTGATGCACGAGGTTAACCAGTATAGTGGACTTTATTTAGCATTAGGGAAGGATGGAAGGGATCAAACTCCCTCAAAAAATAAAGTTTTAATAAGAATAATTATAATCTTATAATAGAGTATATATAAAAATTTATTTACTTTAAACACTCTAGTAGATGATATTGTTGCTTTTTTTTTAATTTTAATTTGTACCTATTTGGTTAGCAAATTACCTGAAGCTCTGATTCGAGGAAACCAAGTATAATTCCTGGAATGATTCCTCGAATGCCGCCACCATCAATACTAAGCACGGTAACTAGGTGTCCATCATCGCATGGAGTTGAAGATACAAGTGCTTTCGTTGCTTCCATTGAGTTGAATTGATGGGTTGCTAATTAAGAGAGAGCAAGAGAGAGAGCTTATTAGTGATTAAATGACAAAGAAAACTCCTATACTCTTCAACAAGCTTATTGCTATTCAGAAGATCTAGTTTTCATGGCTTAATTTGATGAGGATGAGCTCTATATATAGATCAACAAACTGAATAAACATGAAATCCTTCTAATTATTGCCTTGTTTTAAGCGTGTCAAATTAATCTCCAAAATAACATGGATAATATCATTTTCAACAAGACATAGATTACTTCTACAGTAATTTATTTATTTTATCATTTTCGGCAAGAGGTATTGATTACTTCTACACCTTATTTTTTTTACCAGTTATATATTCTTCACATGGTAATCATGTTTTTTGATAGTGACGGACCAATCAAAAGATGAATGGATTTATGGGAGACGAATTTAATATTCAAACGATTCAGCGTAGGGTAGATCACAACACTAAAAACAGCACTATCTTTTTGTTTCTCCACCACACAGCAAGCTTGAATAATTTTAAACACATATACAGTAACCTCTTATGTTGCCTTGTATTTACAATACAATATATATATATATATATATATATATATATATATATATATATATATATATATATATATAGTAATTAATTCTTCACATGTTAATCATGTCTTCGATACGGCGAAGGGCATGCATGGAGACAGAATATCAAACAATCAAACCCTAGACACAAACTGTAGTAATTTTTAAAATCTGTTTGCTATTGTTTTACGGGAAATACTAAAACTTCGCAAATTTTTGGCATGCGCTTGTTTAAACTCGATCGGCATTTCACTTTGATATTTTCAGTTTTTCCTCCATGTTAGTGTGTTTTGGAACAGCAAATTTGAAGCATTGATTTTACATTCACACTCTGAGTTTATATATTGAATTTTACATATAAGAGTTTGAATTGTCAAACTTCCACAACCATTTTAGAAAATTCTAAACAAGATATTGTGCTCCCAAACAAAGAAAGTCCATCTCCAATTAAACCCATCTTCCCATGCCATTTCAACAATATATACCCATTTTGCCTTTTAATAAACACCCCTTTCCTACCTGTTTTACCAACATCCTAAATAAACCAATCGTTTACCTTCACCTATTAAACAAATATCCTTCCACTATAAAGAAGAGAGTTCAGTCAAATCATCATTTCAAATTAGGATTAATTGTTATAAAACACAGGAAAACAAAAAAAGAAAATTTGAATTGTGTTTTCAACAAATTTTCACAAATCTATTTACTTAAGATACCTCTTATGTAGAGCGATATACTTAGCTAGTTTGAAAAGACAATATAATTAATATAACTCGAAGTTTCTTTTTAAACATGAATATAGTCAGGGGTGAAGCCAGACCAGAATTACATGGGGCCAAGTATCAATAATAAATTTAAAATTCAACAAGTAAATATATCAATATTAAATTTTATAAAATATTTATAATTATATATTTATCAAAATAATAAAGGAAATAATAATAAAAAACCTCCAAACATGTGAATTAACTAGAACAAAATTGTTTCAGATTAATAAATAATCTAGTTTCAAGTCTTAAATTAATATACAATTGCGTTAAATTTATTATTACTTGAAGGATACATTTAGTTTTCAACAACAAAAAAATACAATAAAAGATATATTTAATAAGAAAACAAACTAAACATATTCTTTTAAAAAAAACTCATGATTGAAAATATCAATAATCACTTCACATGTCACCGATTATCTTTATGAATTTATAATAAAAATTTGTATATACTTTAACCATAACTTTTTTTTTCCAAAAAATATCTTAATTATGTTCTAAAAATCTAATAAATTAGAATAAACTATGGATGTCACAAACAAATAACAAGAACAAAGGGGAGAATTAGAAAAACAAAAGGAATATAGAAAAAATAGTAATAGGAAGAATTTTTTGTATTTCAAAATTCAACCTATAACAATCTCTTAACATAATTTTGTAAGTTTGTCCCATTCATAGTTTTTAAAATAAAAATAACATATTATAAAAGAAAAATACCATTAAAAAATAAATAATACTTAAATATTTTATCCAAAAAAAAATATCATCACAATTAAAAACTATAAAAAGGGGATAAAATATTTTGTCAAAAGATTAAAGGGTCACAAGTCTTCTTTAACTTGTTTTCCCAAGCAATCATCCAAGTATTATTTGCAACAAATCTTTCTAGACTCACGCCTGATCAAGTATTCTTTAAATCAATACTCTCGGGCCTCTATTGTTTTCACTTAAAAAAGATTAAAGGGTAAGACTCACTAACTACTTTATCTTAACTCAAGATGAATATATAAGCAAAGTTAAAGTCTTAAACTTTTTAAATTAAGAGACTTTACATCATATAAAAAGAATTAAAATTGAAGTTGAAGACCAATAAAGATAATTTAATCGATAAGAATTAAATTCATATTTCATAAGGATGTGATTTCAAATCTCGTTATCAATTTGAAAATCTTATTAATAGATGATCTTTAAATATATTTATAAATATTTTTTGTGCCTTGAGTCATGTCCTATCCTTGATTTATGTAAAATTAGATGAAGAATAATTATTCCTTTTATTCTTATATGTAAGACTTAATTATCTAATTTATTAAAATTAAGAAAAATGATTAATTTAGTTGATAGTAATAAATTTATCTTAAATTTTATGATTTTTTTAGTAATTTTCATTATATAAAACACTTTTGTAGTTTTATCCAAACATCACTTGTCTTATAAACTCTTTTATATAAGCATTTAAATATGTATCATTCAACACCTAATTAACTTATCTAAAAGGAGCTAGCTTTTCACAATAGAGCTTCTAGATAAACTTTTCTACTAGAAGTCCTTCCAGAACACCTGAACGAAACAATAGTTGTAGACGTAGAAACCTGTAACAGTAGCCTATACTCGCTCCCACTCAAACCAGAATAAACAGCACCGAAAAAAGCAACGAAACGTAATGATCAAAAGATGCTGCACAAATGTTAGTTTCCCTTTTGTTGACCCTTGTATAGATGCAATGATTAGCAGGTTGCTTTGTGCAATCATTAATTTTGTATAATGTTGTTTGCTAATTTAATAATGTTATAGGATATAAGTCCATAACATAACTTGACTGTGAGATCATCTTACCACAATTGTTAGATATCTATAGTGAAGTATTGTGAATTAAAATAACTTAAATAAAAAAAATTTAACATGTGTGCAAAGACATCTCACAAGAATATAAATATCTAATATTTGTATATGAACATAATATATATAACAACATTATAAAAATATGAGAAATCAAGTTATTTCAAAGAATTAATTACTAAACACTCTTTATCTTTATCTTTTATTATTATTTTTTATAATCTAACGGTTAAAGGTATATTGGTCTTTATCCTTCCTTATATAATTTCTTGTAAATTGTATTTTTTTAAGGCATGCATGCTTTTAAAATTGTACGCATTTTTATAATTTAAAAAGGCTAATAATTATTATACATAATGGAACATCTGTACTTAGAAGTGACCTTAATTAAAAAGTATATAGTGTAACCCAAATGAAATACACTTTCAATGATACAAACCAAAAAGATTAAATTACAAAGCATTTTGTAACATAAAAACAAACAAACACACAGCGTTTACATCACATGATGTAAGATTGTAGGGACACTCAATTTATTATGATCAGTACAAAGACATAAGGATGACTACAATGGAAATTTTGACCCAGCAGCACATGCACCATAATTAGGCTTTAAATTACATATTTATCACAACACCAATCATATTTATCACACGATTCTTATCCTTTCGACTTCTAAAGATTCCCATTGGCAGACATTTGAGATTTACGAAATCTCCTCTGTTTGGATAGTCGTTCCGCAAACCTGATGAAACAAAATTAAATAGTTAAGCGTGAAATTGTGACTTAAAATAAGACACAATAAGATAATCATAAAAAAGATTTAATCGTTAACAATGTTCCCATGGTATGGAGTTGTAAAATAAAAAATAGATTGTTAGTTTAAATATTATAAGTATATACTAGTGATTTTATCATGATCATAATATGAGGATATATGATGAATCAATTAATTATATATATATATATATATATATATATATATATATATATATATATATATATATATATTAGTTTCTCATGATAATTAATTTTTTAGTTATATATATGCGATTTTAATACCTCTTCAAGGCTTCTCCATTTGTTTCATGAGAGTTAACAGGTTCGTGAACGCCAGTCTGCAAGTTAATCTTTGAAACTGGTTTCTTTAACAATGACTCCCCAACTTTCACGAGATCATTCAAATTCTTCTCCGTGGCCAAGTCTACCGAAGACATGTCCCCATTTAATGAATCGTCCTACAAAAAATTTCATAGACTTTATATTAGAATAACATATATTGAAGTAGGATTCATATCATGAAAAATGCTTACAACACTTTCTCCGATAGTCTTTTTCTAACATCATACCTAATTGGTTGTTGAAATTTATTGAAAATTATCAATTTTTATAAATCTCAGTTATCATTAATTATTTAGTAAATTTCTCTTGGTCCCATAAATGAATTATTTACATAAGAAAAATACACGGAATGAGAACCTGGATACGGAGATAGTTATGTTCAGAATTGAGTGCTTGGAAAAGGGAGGTGATGTGAAAGTCAACCATGTCTGAACTTGCATGGCTAAAGGCATCAATTAAAGGGGTGCCACCATTGGTTGTAGTTACCCAACTAAAGATGCCCCATTGAGCTGCCTCATCTGCACTGTATTTCATTTCCTTTTGCTGAGAACCTGTTCCCAACGATATCACCAAAAATCGATCGTATTGCATTGGTTTCACATTTAAGCTATTACATTGCCCTTCATGGCTAATTCGATTCGTCACTTCCGCCATGGCTACCAAAGCCTGCAAGGCCAAATTATATGATCAATTAAGTAGCTTAAGCTAGCTAGTTAATTAATTAATTTGTTTTTTCTTTATAAGCATCAATTAATTTTTAAAATCTATATCCAGTAGGTTATTTTAATTAATCGTCGCAAAGCACCGATACTTTAATTTGTTTGTTTCACGTATCTGATACCAATATATATCCTTGGATGTTTAATCGATTCGTATCCATGAAGCTAGGGTTCAAGTTTTAGTATGCGTGATTTAGTTAATTATGTCTTATAATTAGAGAATGAGAGAATATAAGATTAATTGTGTACCGGATTATTTGCAGCGACGCCACCGTCTATAAGGTCGAATTTGCTGACACCGTGGTGAGTCTTGGTTTCAAAGGAATGAGCTGGAAGATATGTTGGAGCAGCTGAAGTTGAAATGCATATATCCGACAAAGATGCATTCAAATCGGGTCTCTTTTTCAGCTGTGAGATCACATCACATAAGAGAATATCAATTTCATGAAAAAGACAAAGCCACATTTATATTTGATATTAATATTTTGATTTTCTATTGGAATACTTATATTAGTAATTAGAATCATGTTGTTTATGAATTTTCAGCGGATTTTAAATAAAAATTTGAAGGAAAAAAAGGAAAACTTAATGTAAATTTTTCTGAAATTTTGATTTTCAAATAATGTTTTTTAGGTTTAATTACTATTTTAATTCTTGAATTTGGAGTGTGTTTTTTCTTTTAGTTTTTGAAATTTAAAAATATTTTTTTAGTTCTTGAATTTTTTATAAATTATTTTTTAGTCCCTAACATAATAAATTAATATTTTGTTATGGTTTTTAATTATCATAAATTAATTTTTATTTGATTAAAATATATTTTTCATCCTTATAAATATGAAAATATTTAAAAATTTTTCTTACAAAATTTTTAGTATATTTTCTATTGTCACAAAATTTTTATTACTCAAATCTACCTTTGAACCAAAAACCAACACATTTTAAATTTATGAAGACAAAAAATATATTAAAAATTTTACAAAAATATATTTTTTATTTTATTATTTTTTACCTGCTTGAATTTGTATTTTAAATTATCAAAAAATGCTAAAAAAATCATCATAAAATAATAATTTATTATATTAGAAACTAAAAAAGAAATTTATCAAAATTCAAGAATTAAAAAAAAATTCAGAGACTAAAATAACATATCCTCCCAATTTAGGGACTGAAATAGTAATTAAACATATTTTTTTATCATGGATGTTTTTTTTTTCTCACAACAATTAAGTGTGGTATATTTTATTTTATATAATAAATTAAATCTTAGAATTGAAGATCGAGGGGATGAACCTGGAAGCTGGAAAAGATGGCGGGTTGAAGGTGCTTGATGTCAAATGCTGGGATGACGACATTGGTCAATGTTTGGTGCAATTTTGTGTCTCCCAGTTTCTCCCTGATAAGCTTGTGTAAGTACTTGCCGTTGTACTGTGGTCCAAACAGGGTTCTGCCCAACTTCAGGATAGGTGAGAATAAATTGCTGCACCAATTACACTGCATATTAGTACATATACTGGTAGAATTTTTTTTATGACAAAGATTAATAATTAGTTTAATTATATTAATTTTGTTATTGAAATAGATTTGAATTCACAAGTTTTTTTTCTCCATTTAATCACTAAGTTAAATAAAAAATAGTTCATACATTATTTAATCAACTGAAGGAGATGGATTCCATTGACACAAGCAAACCAACCTTAATCATAACAATATATATTTTGATTGATTATTTGATTTGGTGAAGTTTATGGTTAAAGTATATATGCTACTTACTTATTTTGTGGGAAGATTTTAGGGGTATGATCAAGGTAGAAATCCTTAATATCCTTGGCTGCATACAAGGGTCGGTTATTTTCATCTGGAGCAGTGAGCATTGCAGTCACTAATCCTCCAGTACTTGTTCCCGCAATCACATCAAAGTAATCTGCCAATCTTACATGATCACCATCAAGCTTCTGCATATATATGCACCAATATTAGTTGGCAACAGTTAAAAATTGCAACTAAAATCAGCATATATACTACCATATAAACTTTCAGAAATAATCAATAAAATTACCCGCTTTCATGATGTGATCTTAATTATATTAATATAGTGTACTTTATGTAGAATTAGGGACGGATAGAAGAGATGAAACCCTTCTCAATAATTAATTAATTAAACAAATAAAATATTTTTATAAAAGAATTATAATCTTATGATGAACTAATATAAGTATATAACACAATTTATTTACTTGATGCTATGCATCATTCCTGTAATTTCTGCTGTTTGCTAATTTACTCACAGCTTGTGATGAATTACAAATATATATATATATATATATATATATATATATATATATATATATATATATATATATATATATATATATATCTTTATTGCAGTGAAAAAAAAACAATTTATTTATTTATAAACTATTTCTTAGATGATTATTTATAATCTGTACCCTATTTGGTTAGCATTTTACCTGAAGTTCTGATTCGAGGAAACCAAGTATAATTCCTGGAATGATTCCCCGAATGCCGCCACCATCAATACTAAGCACGGTAACTAGGTGTCCATCATCACATTTGCATGAAGTTGGAGATACAAATCCTTTCGTTGCTTCCATTGAGTTTAATTGACGAGTTGCTAAGAGAGATGGAATAATGTCTAGCTAGCTTTAGAAAGGGCAAAGAAGAAACTTAATTGAACTCTTTAACAAAGCTTATATTATATTGGTATTCAGAAATGCCTAGTTTGGTGGCTTAATTTGGTGATGACTGAGGAGAAGCTGTATATATATATATATATAGATAGATAAACCATATACAGAATAAACATGCAGTGTAATTAATTGTTTATGGCGTGTTAATTAAGTTAATTTCCAGGAAACATGCATGGATAATATCATTTTCAACAAGAGCTATTGTGTACTTTGAGACACTGTATTCTAATCAGCTTTCACATGTTAATCGTTTTTCTGATAGTGACGGACCAACTAAGAGTCAAGTCTATCTATTTTGTGGGAGACGAAATTAATATTCAAACGACTAAAAAAACTTATTCATGAAACGATTCAAATATTCAATTTAGAGTAACATTATATCCTTTTATAAATTTTATTATTTATTAAAAAAATATTAAATAAAAAATACATAAAAATATGAATCACGTTTATTAATACAAAAAAGAAAAGCTTAATTGAAAGATACTAGTATTATAGATGATTTAGAATTATTTTTCAGGCAAAAGAGAAATACTTTATTAATAATCCCAGCTATAAATCAAAATATTAATAAGTCATCCATTGAGTAGTATTAAATTTGATTTTATTGAGTAAAATTTGAAATTCAAATTTTGTATTTGAAAAAAAAATATGATTTTGAGAAAAAAAAAATTCAATTGATCAATCAAGTTTATGGATAAAGATCAATAAATCTTTGGTGTCAATAATATAATTAAAAAAAATACACCGACCAAAGTTCATTTACAAAAAACGAGATGGTAAAAAATTAACCTCATGGCTCCCGAAATCCATCTCCACACAGGTAAAAAATATTTTTCATTTCACACACATAAAAGAATATTTAAATTATTATATTCAACTTATGATAGGCAAAACAGTAGCTTTATTCTTTCCAACAACCTTTGTGCTGCTGTCTTTTTTATACTCACATGGTAGTCGTGTCTTCGTTAATTAAGGCCATTCTAGAGGAGACGCATGGTGACAACAGACAGCATATATCTAACAACAAAACTATGGACCGACCTAAATGATGGTAGGTAGGGGGGCTTGGCCCCCAATTTATTTTAATTCTAATTTCTTTAATATATATGTATAATATCTTAATATTAGAAAAATATTTTATTTGAGGATTTAATTATATGAATAATAGTATTTAAATATTAATAATCTATTTTTTATTTTTGAAAAAAACATTTCGTTTCCTTTTTTATAATATTCATTTTAAAAATAAAATGATATTCTTTTTTATCTCTTTAGACAATGTACTATTTTATTTTTTTATAGTCTTCCTTGTAGGAATAAGTCATTTTTTTTTATCTTTTAAAACAAAATGTTCAAGTGTTATATTATTTATTTTAATTATTTTTCCTTTTATAATCTATTATTGTTATTTTAAAGGCTATAATATAAATATTTATATTTGCAATCAAATAATCTTATTATCCTTTATTTTATATTAATTTGAGGAATTAAATGTTTTTTATTATTAACTTTTGTCTATAGTATAAGCTTACAAACACTACATAAGAAAAATATTGAGAACTTGAATTTTAAGATATATCAACGACCATTTTCCCCTTCTTGTTTATTATTTTTTATATATTCTTTTTTATTTCTGTCATTAATTATCTCATTAATTTATTTTTTGTAATTGTTTGTGAACCTCCAATGTGTTTTCTGAGTGTATGAGTGTAGTTAGTTTTGAATTTATGAGTCTAAACATTATTATATAAATTTTGGAGAAGTAAAATTATAACTAAACTCAATAATTATATTTAATTAGATTGGTTTTGTTTGGAATTTAACAAATTTTATGGTCAATTCGAACTAAATAATCTTAACCCATCCAATTAAAATCATTTTCTTGTCATGGGTAAAAGATCATGAATATCTCCTTAACTTATTCAGTTAGAGATTAATTTCGTTCATAATATATGATTATTGTTGGCTAAAAAAAAAAAAGGTTAAACACAAACAAAGTATCTCTTGTCGTTTAATAAACTATTATTCTGTATGTGAACATAATGAAATCTTATATCATTATTTTAATTCTTTGGATGAATTAAAATCAATTTAATATGGTTCAAATCATCAAGTTATGATGATATTATTTTGTTTTTTTTAAGTTTTTATCTACTTATCAATTATGTTCTTACTAATTTCTTAATCTTTAATTAATTTGCACATGTATTAAATGTAGAGGGGAAAAAAGGAAATAAAATAATAAATCTCATAACTATTTTATTAGAATAAAAAAATTTATTGTATTTTTTTATTTATATATGTAATAACCTTAAAAGATAGATAAAATCAAAAGAAGATAATAATAAAGAGTTAATTTAATATATTAGTATAAGGAGTGTCAATGTAATTTTTTAAAAATCAATTAAAAGGGTAGTGTAGGTATAAAAAATGAGAGGAATAAAAAAATGACAAAATCTTACAAAATATTAGTATAATTTACTCTAATTTAATAATTTTTGTAACAAAAAATAAATAAAATTGTAAAAAAAAAAATAACAAGTAATTTTTTCATGAGGTAAATGATATAGGTTAGCAACTTTTGTTTATTTGTCTGACTTATTTAATTAATAATTAATGCGGTTCTTAAAAGTCAAGACTATTATGAGTCTTTCTTTTCGGTGTAGAAACTATTATGAGTCTCCTTAATGATCTTTTTTTAGTTAAGCTTCCTTCTTTAAACAGAAAAATTGTTATAAAAAAACATTTAATAAATTAAGATTTTAAAATAAAAAAGGTTTACACACGAATTATTTTACATAATCAATTACTATTCATGTTAAATTTATTAATTTTTAAAATAATTAAACTACTTCTAAAATTTGCTCCATTAGCTATCGACCACCATTAATTTATAACACGTGTTTAAATAGTAATAATTAATGTCATTAGTGAGTACTATTAATTTCTTTTTAATTATCAAATTTTTGAAGATTTTTTTTTAATTTATCAATCATTTATAAAGTTTAAAATCATATTGATTATTTTTTTATCAACTATATCCTTACTTCTTTCCTAATATTTAACTAATTTTATATACACATTTACTATGGAATGAAAAGAGAAGGAGATAAAATAAGAAATTAAAAAATTATCATTAAAATTAATAAAATTTATTATATTTTTATTTTTACAAAACAATATTAAAAGACAGATGAAAAAAATACATGAAAGTACTTTTGTTATGAAAAAACATTTAATTAATTAATAGTTTTAAAAATAAATTTGATTAAAAAGATATATACTTTAAAGAGAGGAAATAATGTCCTAGTGGTCTAATGCAAGAAAAATCTCTTACTCAAAAAACATTTTTCTAGCGAATGTGGGAGTTCATCATATTCAGAGCAACCCTATATTGTTTTAGACTCTCCTAGCCCCCAACTTAGCTCAATCCTTCTTGAGGATTGTCTTGCTCTTTGTTTATTTCCAATGAATAATATATATATATATATATATATATATATATATATATATATATATATATATATACCTCACTTCAAATAAACGGGTGGAACCTCAAATCCCATTTTTTAACTTTGAAAATTTTCTGTTGAGATATTGTTCCCACTTGCCTACTTTGTTTATACACAATAATTGTGAGTTGAAAAAACTACAATTATATAAATAGAAAAGAATAAGAATGATGACATGAATGTATGTGTTCGTCGCTTTGTTCGTAAACTATTTTCGAGGGATCAACTTAAGAGATAACTGTTACTTAAATAATTAATAAATACATATTTTAAAAATTCAGGTTCAATTATAATGTTTTTTATATTTATTTATTTAGATGATTTAAAAGATAATATATAATTTAAAAAATGTGATATATAATTTAGAAATGTATTTAATACCATTATGTATATTGGAATTATTTTTAATTAAATTATTAAGTTAACCTCTACTGTTATTTATTTCTCATTTATGTATAACGTATAAAGTATTTAAAAATTAATTAAAGCTAAATATATATAATTCAAAAAATTTATTAATATAAACAGAAAAAATGTCTTTTTCAGAATTAGATAAGTAAAAATAAATAAAGTAAAAATTACGATAAGAATACATTCACAATATTTTTTAATAAATTTCTCTTACTTTTTAATTTCTTAAGAAGTATCTTAAAAAATTAATAAGATTCTAAATTTTTAATTTCAAGGAAGACACTATTGAATAAACCATTTTAATTTTAATTTAAGAAATTACATATTTAAACTTACCTAATCGTTGAAATATTTTTTACTGTCACTAACTATCCCACATCTTTAATTATGTACTTTGAGAAGCAACAGAATTAACTTTGGTCATAGATTCTAACACAGAACTTAAATGTATCAAAGGATTTTTCACATTTCACACTCAAATGAAAATGAAAGAACATATTTTTTATTAATATATATTAATTATTAGTTTGTTAATTTTTATTAATAAAAAATTTGAATTTCATGATTTCTTAATTTTTTTATTTTAATTATCAAGTCAACCTTATAATTTTAAATTGATAATTATCTTTTTCATTTTATCACCATCCTATACACCTATATAAATATTATATCCCTTTCACAATCAAGTAATTTATTCTTTATTCTAATACATATTACTCTATTTAATCTATTGTAATTTAAGCATCCGAATTGTAAGTATTACCACCTCAATACAAAATCCAAGAAACGTACATAAGCTTGGGGCTCTTGTCTATATTCACCTTGTGTTAAAGTAAAAACATAAGATATTCCCAAAACCACCTTTTCATCTGCTTAATTCCACCTTTTTCCATTGGCTTTTGCAATTATTATTCTTAATGTTCCTCAAAAAGCAAAATTATGGCACTAAAACACCATCACTTGGGGGTTTTGCTCATTTGACTAGCTCCTCAATTGGGCCACCAAAAGACTAGTGTACTACTGTTCTTAATGAAACTGAAATCTGAAGTGATAGGTTATATTATAATACAAAATATCACGTGATGTTTTGCAAAAAACTAAAAATAATACAATATTAAATTGAAAAAAAGCCTAAATTAATATATTATTAAACCCTCTAAATTATTGGCTCAAGTAGCAATGATAATGGAAAATGAACTTAATGGGTACAAAAATTACTTACGATGGATAGAATATAGTTTAATTACAGCTGCAAGTCAAATGTGCATGTGTTTGCCTCAGTTGATTAATAATTTAATAGTACAAGTCTCTTTCCCTTAAAAAAAAGCTTGAGTTTTAAACATTTTTAACAACGAAGAACGTTTTCGTCTAAACAATCCTTTATATATTATCGTCTTACAACGATTTCGAAAATATTTGTGAAAGTTTTTCAAAACAGAATCTAACCCTCTCTTTTGAGTTTTCATATGCTCTACAAAATTGATTATATGAGGTTCTCGGGAGACCTTGATGCCCATGTACTACAAAATCGCTTCTAAAAGTTTGTTAGTCATTTCTCTGAATAACTGCACAGCCCTAGTTCATAATTGATTTCCCTTATTTTTAGGATTTTCGCAACAAAAAAAATGAAATTAGGGAAAATTAATGAACTTGCAGTTTAATTTGTCAGAATTAGATGTGGTAGTATACCCTGCTTTAATTTAAGTAGACAAAAATGATGGTTTTATTGGTTGCACAATCAAGATCTTCTAAAGCTTCACAAAGTGTTACACTCGAAGTAATTAACGTACAATTTGAAACCATTTCAAGTTTCAATTTCTAAGTTATTGATTTTTCAGCAACACATCAGTTTCAGATCAACTCGTGACTTTCCTACAGCTTGGATGAAACCTGATGCTGGCTTGGCTTCATAAAGTGCAACACTGATGCCTCAATGTTTCTGGTATGTGTTTGAGAAACAGTCATGGAGACTATTTTTTTCGGCTAAAACATATATCTTGGAGATCTATGGATCCCCACCAGCACTTGAAGCAGAAGGTACAGCTCTGCTGGATGCTATTATTTGGATCAGACATATGAATTTGCAGCAACCACATTGTTGACTGCTTAGCCAATGACAGTACAAATTTCACTGAACTTGGATCCATTTTGCTTTATCAATCTCAAAACGTTGTGGTTTATTTCATCAACTCCTTCATATACTCCAGAAAAGTGTTATCTAACCCCCTTAGCGAGCAAAAATGATGCATTTTTTAAAATTAGAGGAACAAAAACCAAACAAATTTTTTAAGAGAGACTCAACTAAAATGCACTTCAAAAATTTAAGAGGAACCAAAAAATATTTTAACCGTATACAAATAGAATAAGATGTCCAACTGAATAACATGAAATAAAACATAAGGAATAAACTAGTCAATAATTGATAAAAATGACAACTTAAGAATTAAAGATATGAGATCAAGGCTAAATTGTTAACCAATGCTCTTAGAGCATTAGTTAAGAAATCAAAAGTAATTTTTTCTCTCTCTAATGTGATTTTCATAATAAATAATTTTTCATTTTAATTTTTAAATTAGTGCATTTGAGACATTGATCAGTAAGACACTTATAAATATAAGATGGATAAAAAAATAACAATATTAGATATATCCATGTATTTTTTTTCTTGTCAAAGTAAGCATATACATTTGTACTCACTTGATACAATTTAGGTTCAGCAAGAGTTAATGGCATGTATAGTGATGGTAGTGGTAATATACAATAGTGTGATGGAGACAATGATAAAGATGGAGAAAACATCTCTAATGATGATAAAGATCATCATTATAATGGCGATGGCAATAATAACGATAATAATCAATATTTTTTTAATCATACTGTCTTTCAGTAAGTGTAAATTAACTATTTAATTATTAATATTTTTTCATGTTTATTTAATTGTTTTTGTCTACTGAATCCAATCCCTTATTATAGTCATTGCCTTATGACAATTACCGTAGAGACCAAGACTAACAGTTGATGAATATATACTTGAACAACGTAACCAAACTTCAATTCCTAAAATTAAGCTTCTGATTATCCTAGAAAACTTAAAAAAAGAAGTTTCCCATGAAGAATGCCTAGTATAATAAACATGCTAATCTAAAACAATGATTATTTCTTATAATTAAGGTTATGTTTGAAGTGTCGTTCATTATGCCACGACATGGTTCCTGTACTGATCCAACGATTATTTGCAAAAGATATCTCACAAATTCTTCTAGTAAGCTAGTTTTGAGGACCCCTAGCAACAACACAAACATACACTAACTAGCTTAAACACCTTAATGCAGAAAATTAGGAGTGTGTAAAAATTAGTTTGGGTGAAAAAATCAAACTAAACTGGTTTTGAATTATTTTAATTGGTCTAATTTTATATTCAAATTATTAAACTGATTTAAAATCGAACTGATTTTAAAAAATTAATTTTGAACTGAATTAATTTTTAATTGATTTTCAAATTAATTTTTGAATTATTTTTTTCATAAAAAAACATTTAAATGAAAGCCAATTCAATTAACCAAATTCCTAACCGAAATGATTTTATAAAATAGTACTAGCTCTCCAGGAGGCATATATATCCGGCTTTTGCTGCTTGGCTGTACAAGGTGATATATTGAACATATTTATTTATTTCAGGGATTCAAAATGTCAAAGTCCATTATATATTTTTAAAAGAAAACATCAATTCCATATCAAATTTCCGGGCGAAACAAAGCTCGTTATTTCTCCACTTCAATTCCCATGAGACTCTCTAACATCCTCTCCAGAGAATGCATTTTTACACTTCTTTAATCTTTTAGAAACATAATTTTTATAATTAGAATAGTCTGCACAATTTCAACTGAGAAGCATTACGATGATGCTAGTTGAATAATATGGGGAGGTCCGAAATAGTTTTTTTTTAAAAAGTTCCATGGCATATTCGTGAAATTGAATTGCTTTATATAGAAACTGCATATGATGGATGTAGCTTTACGAACAAGAGCGAGATATGCTCTCTCCCGCCATATTCTGAAACAAGACAACAATTGCATTAGCATTTCTCATTTCATTTCAATATTACTAATAAAAATTCAAAATGTATCGGTTCTGTTTCAGAACCCGACCCCTTCTTCGCAACTTTTCTTCTTCAAGAAAACCTATCGCCAATTCAACTTTAGAAAATTCCCAAATTGCCCCTCCGCCAATCCTCGATAACCGCCGCACGCTCTCTCCCGTTCATTCCAAATCTCTCTCTCGCACCTCTGTCGTCGCTCTCTCCGCTGCCGCTATCTCCGCCGTAGTCGCCTCCGCCGCGCTCCTCTCCGATTCCGATCGCGGCGGAGGAGGCACGAATCCTCTGCACGAGGGCGCGGAGCGCGCCGCGCGCAAGGCGGCGGACTCCTTCGACCGGATTTTCCACCACGCGAAGCGCACCGGCGTCGCCGCCGCGGTCCTCTGGCAGTCGCTGCGCTCGGTGCTATCCTCGGCGAACCACGAGGTCCGCTCCGGCTTCGAGATTCGCGTCGCGGCGCTTCTCGCTGACATCGCCGCCGCGAACTCCGCCCGCAGGGCCGCGATCGTCGGGGCAGGAGGCGGCGCCGTCGTGGACTGGCTGCTGGAGTCGGTGGCGGCGGCGAAGGACGGCGGCGGCACCCAGGCGGAGTACGCGAGGGCGCTGGCGTATCTGATTGCGGACCCTAACGTGTCTGCGGCGGTTCTTGGGAGACCTCACGCGGTTCCGAGTCTTCTGAGGTTCATCTTCTCGTGCCAGCCTCGGCGTTCTAAGAATACGAAGGTAAATGATTCTTTATATTGCCTTTTCTGTGTGAATTGTTATAATCGTTTTAGGTTAGTATCGGCATTGGCAAACTGAGCAATCAATTGGACTTTATCTATTGTGTTGTTTGATTCTAGAGCTTTTTATCTCATAAATAGGGTTTTATCTGTTAAATGAGATTATAGATTATGCCGGAATCTTAAGCAAAATGGAAACCATTAAATGAAAAGTAAAACTATTCTAGGTTCTGAATATATAAAATGTTGTACTTCTCATTAAGTTATGTTTGGATTACCGTTTGAATTCCATTGGAGGGTGCTAAAGTACCATTCGAGAAAGAACTTCTTTGTATCCTTTACTTTCAAAGTACTTTTGGAGGGTGAAGCATGCACTTAGTATGTTTATTCCTTGAGGTTCTGAAGTGATATATATATCCTATAGGTGATGCGATAGGAAATAAAGAGAGAGATGGAAGGAAATGGGGGTGGAGTATAATTATGGTTTTCTTAGTACTGTGGCTATTCTAGATTTATAATATAAATGCAAGCTTCACTCAAGATGCTGAGAATATTGTCTTTTCTGATTTTGACATTGGTGGTGAAATAATGGAAATTTTTGTGGCAGCAGCATTCAAGACGTGGTGCATTTGATATTTCGGATTCTTTGAAAGGCAGGAGCATGCTTGTTGCTGCCATTATGGATATCGTTACGTCCAGCTGTGAAAATGCAGAAGAGGTATCTTTTAAGCCATCATTGCCTGAAAATGCTGAAACCAGAGACATTGCTGCAGCCCTAGAAGTTATTGAGGAAGGAGGTTTGCACTTGGATGAGCCACCTGAAGGTGAAGATGATGGTGGTGGGTCGGGAAGGAAAGGGATTGGAATCAAGATACTTGATGGTAAACCTGTTTTAGGGCTTTCAAGGACCAGCAATGATGCCTGTCACGAAGAACTAAAGCACCAATCTCCTAAAACTCTCATATATCAAAATAAGTATGACAATTCGCTGGAACAAAAGAATGTGTCTGCTGCTGTTGTTCCTGGTCTCTGGGATGATTTGCACTGTGAACATGTTGCTGTTCCTTTTGCCACCTGGGCATTGGCAAATTGGGCAACGGCATCACAGTTGAATAGATCTCATATTCAGGAACTGGATCGAGATGGAAATGCTATCATGTCTGCTTTAATAGCACCTGAGAGGTCTGTAAAATGGCATGCAAGTTTGGTGGTGCGGTTGCTATTAGAAGATCGCAATACACCTTTGAATGAATCTGTTTCTGATTGGGCTTCCAGTCTTCTTTCTACTATATCTCAAGCATGCAAGCATGAAGATATTTCTTTGGCTCAGGTAGCCTTGTCTGCCTTTCTCTTATCTGTTGAAAGGAGCCCTGGAGTCCAGAAGGTAGTGATGGAGAAGGGTCTCAATCCAATGAGAGACATCGCCAAGCAGATGACAAAGCATAAGCAGGTGCAAGAACCAATGGCAAAGGCATTGGAGCTACTTTGTACTGGGGAGCTGCATTTGTCACTTGAAGAGAGTCAAAAATGGTCAGGCATTCTTCTTCCTTGGGTTTTTGGAACATTTTCCTCCGATACTATACGATCTTCAGCCATAAAGATTCTTTCTCGGATCTTGGAAGACTATGGACCAACATGTGTACCACTTTCTCAAGGATGGTTAGCCATGATGCTGTCTGAAGTACAAAGTTCTATAAAGAAATCAAATGATAAAGGAACCAGTCAACCTAAGAGTGATAATGTAAAGGTATGAAATATTTTTCTCTCTCTTTCTGTCAAAATGGCCTTTCATTTTATCCGATCATGTTACTTCATTCCAAGTCAACTTTTGATGAACATTTTAGCCGTGTTAACTTTTGCAGACATTGATCAATAATGCAAATATTGCTTCTGCTGCACAAGTTGCCAATCAACTCTCTAGTGCCGTTGTTAATCTGGCAGCTAAACAATTGAGAAATGCATCTAATTCTGGGGATGCATCCCCACTGGCAGATTTTCTGTCTATGGAACCTTTAGCAGGACCATTTAAAAGTTTAAAAAGAGATAATCTTCCTAAATTGGATGCTGCAGATTCTGCCTTGGCAACCCTGAAAGGAATTAAAGCTTTGACTGAAGTTTGTGCTGAAGATTCTGTGTGTCAGGACATGATAGTTGACTTTGGGATTTTATGTTTGCTGAGGCGCTTTTTGCTGAGTGATGATTATGAGAAACTGGCTGCTATTGAGGCTTATGATGCATCATCTAGAGCACATGAGGGGAAGGAACGGATATCAAATGTAGATGGGGAACCGGCTACACCAAATGTAAATGATCCAGCCAGTGTCCGAGTTCCTCCTACTGCTCATATCCGCAAGCATGCAGCTCGGTTGTTGACCATCCTCTCACTGCTTCCCAGAGTCAAGAAGGTAATCACAGCTGATGAAACTTGGTGCAAATGGCTTGATGATTGTGCTAATGGGCGGATTCCAGGTTGCAGTGACCTTAAAATGCAAAGCTATGCCAGGGCAGCACTTTTAAATATGTTTTGCAATGACCAGCCTAATCGAAAATCTGAAAGTGGAAGTGGAGGCCCTTCTGATGGTGGTGTACCAAATTATAGGAACTCTTGTCCTCGTTATGATGACATGATATTCTTGATAAATTCTCATCTTCCCCACTGGAAATGTCCCAAAGAAACAGATCAACAAGAAGCTTTCTCAGAGGAGATATCTCTGTTTACTTCTACTGAAATGGGGGATGGAACAGAATCTGTGAATGACAGCAACGGTTCTATTTCTAATGATTCAACTAAAAGCAGCCCAGATGCAGATTGTCCTCCACTAGACATAGTTTTTGTCCATGGACTACGAGGTGGGCCTTACAAAACTTGGCGTATAGCTGAGGAGAAATCCTCAACTTTATCACCTTTGGTGGAGAAGATTGATGAGGAAGCAGGAAAGCTTGGAACCTTTTGGCCTGGTGAATGGCTTTCCGGTGATTTTCCTGAGGCTCGGATGTTTACCCTAAAATACAAGGTTGGCCTTGGTAAAGTTAGGACATGTTTGCCTTAGTAAGATGAGAGGTTTAGCTTATGAATTTTGCATTCTTTTTGCTGTTAGTTCCAATATCTGTTTTAGAGCTTGCCTCATGGGTGATCTCAATTGCCTCCATCTAACCCTTAGGTTAAATGCTTTATGCAGACTAATCTCACACAATGGTCTGGAGCTAGCTTGCCTCTTCAGGTTAAAACTTTTCCACACACCATTATTTTTTTTTAATCTAGAAACAGCATCAGATTTTATTCTCTGCCATTAGCTTGGTTTGTTAGTCATCTGGGAAGTTGCTGCCGATACTTGGATGTGTAAAAACTGATATTGAGTCTTTATCCTCTATGAGCCTTGTTAAGGGTTAAAGAAAGCTGATATTGTGGATGAAGATCAAAATAATTTTACTGTGATTTGAGCAGAGGGGTTGTGAGCAAGTTTCTTTCTTTTTTACATCTTCTAGTTTCTTCATTATTGGTTTGTTCTTCTTCATTTTTCTGGTTTTCATATTACAGGCATGCATGACAGACCACTAAATACTTCCTGATTTTTGACAATTTTAATCAAGCTTATCTTTCTTTGTACTAATTCCACAGCTAACTTCTCTAAAATTATATATTCTCATCTCTACTGTCAAATCCTTAAAATTTTAAATTTATCCATTTCCTCCCTGCACATGGTTGCAGTAGGCAGTTTCTTTCGTATCCTTACCTATGCTTTCCTTGCACTTTCCTACTGTTGGCTTCTTTTTTTTCTTATTACATTCTAGTTCATATACTTGTTTATTTTGAAATTTGCAGGAAGTTAGCTCTATGCTGTTGGAGAAGCTTCTTGCTGCAGGAATTGGGAATCGACCTGTTGTTTTTGTTACTCACAGGTTAGTCTAGCTGCCCAAGAGTGTACAAATTACATGCATGCAGTGGAAATTGGACTTCTGTGTACTCACCAGTTTACTTATTCATTTTTTATGATTGGCATGCATCTTTTGAAAGTGCATGTGATTCATGCTTCAAAGTATATTTTATTTACTTTTACATAGATATGCTTCTAAACAATTATGAATTATTGCACAAGGGAATTCATGCAGAAGACTTGACTATTCTTGCTTGGTTTCATGTACAACTTAAATGTTTTTAGACTTAAATATGGTTAATCCGTGTAATATACTCACTTTTTTTTATAGTTATTTATAAAAACATTAAAATAGTCCTTGCAATATTCAATATTTTGGCATTGGTCCTTGTTGTTACTTAATTTTCATTAACTGTTTGCTGCTCACGCCTGTCATGTGATAACACGTTACTTAATACAATTTTTAATTTAGTCTATGTGATTCATCTTTTGAAAGTGCAGCGCCATTTCAAAGGATATTTTATTGACTTATAGATAGATATGATTCTAAACAATCATGAATTGTTAGAACTTAGAATTGCACAAGGGAATTCATGCAGACAGAAGACTTTACTGTTTTTGCTTGGTTTCATGTACAACTTAATGTTTTTAGGCTTAAATATGTTTAATCCATACTCACTTTTTTTTATAGTTGTTTTAATTTATTTTTTTAAATAATCCTTGACTCCTTGTAATATTCAATTTTTTGGCATTAGTCCTCATTATGTTACTTAACTTTCATTAACAGTTGCTTTTGCCTGTCATTCAATGACAAGTCACTTAATACAACTCTTGATTTGGTCCATGTAAATTTGCCCGTCTAATTTTAGTTCCGCTAATATACCTTGTTATTTATTTGTGTTTTGTCTAAATTGCATTTTCCAAATGTCTTGGGCACCAAGTTGTTTGTTTAATCAAATTGTACCTCACTTTGTTCTGTCTCTTGTGCCTTTCTATTGTGTGCAGTATGGGTGGCCTGGTTGTGAAGCAGATTCTTCATAAAGCAAAGGAAGAAAGATTTGATAATCTCGTGAAAAATACAATAGGAATTGTAAGTATTGACTCCTTATTAAATACATGCTTTAAAAATTGCAGGGTTTTTAATGTTATTTTGGTTGTAGATTTTTTATAGCTGCCCACATTTTGGTAGCAAACTTGCAGATATGCCTTGGCGAATGGGCTTTGTTCTTCGTCCTGCTCCAACAGTTAGTATTTAAAGTTACCTTCTTGTATTTTCTATTCTAATAATTGCTACATTTGAAAGATTTTTTAGCACTTGGTCCTTAATGTTTATAGATAGGAGAGCTAAGAAGTGGATCTTCAAGACTGATAGAGCTTAATGACTATATTCGTCACCTTCATAAGAAAGGGTTGCTTGATGTCCTCAGCTTTTGTGAGGTAATCAGCAGTGAAGTTATTTGTCAATATCTATAGTACTGTCTTTTCATGAGTTTGAGTTGTTAGTGACTGCTTTTTGTAGACCAAGGTAACTCCAATAGTTGAAGGTTATGGTGGATGGGCCTTTCGAACTGAAATTGTACCAATTGAGTCAGCATATCCTGGATTTGGGGAATTAGTTGTAAGTATATTGTGAAATTCTATCTCATTTGATAATAAAAAGAATGAAATGAGAAGAAAAAAGGAATTTAGTCCAAATAATTCTTTTTTCACCCAAGCTGTTGCCCTACCAATGGTGGAGATCATCTGGGCTTTAAGCCCCCAACCCTTCCCAACTTCCCAGTTACAAAGGAAGCCCTCCTACTAACTACGCCTAACAAAAAAGCTCCCTTTTCCTTTAAAGGAAAATATAATGCAGTAACTAATGTAATGGGCATGGCCACTTATGATAATGAGTTGATTGTGACATTGTGCTTTTTCTCATCTTAACCTGCTTGAACGACCCTTTTGGAATTGATTTACGATTGTACACTGTTTACTTCATAGATTTCTACCTTCATTTTATTGATTTTTCATGTGGCCTATTATGTGTGTGTTATTCATTCCTTTATGTACGGTGTTTTGTGAATGTTTTATAAGCCTATAGCTGCATTATGTAGCAAAATTTATTTACAGTCATCAGTCATCCCAAAAGAAAAAAAGCAGTATGCTGTGCCCTTCTATAAATTTTCAGTCCACAGTACAATGAAATAATTGTTGGACAACATTCATCTGCATGTTAGATGCAAGCTTTTAGCCTACATGCTACAGTTAGATCTGCCCAGTACCTAGAAAGTTTTATCAGTTTTATTTATTTGTTCTTTTCGGGTGTGGGCTCTAGGGAGGTCCTTTACCCTATTGTCCTATTGGACAGAGTATGTGGGGATCGTACCCTTGGGCTCCTGATTTACTGTGATTTTCGGCATATCCATTATAATTAAACTCGAATGGGGAAGTTAATACAAGTTGATAGATGTGTTTTCGGCGGGACTGGATTTGAATTTTTTTTACCGAGTATTTATGCAACACTGTTGCAATGGGCAATAATATTTGAAGTGACCCTTTTCTTTTTGTAGTATTCAGTTTAAGTGCTTGATTTCCTGATTTATCTTCAAATTTTGAAACAGGTATTGGAGTCAACAGATCATATAAATTCTTGTAAACCAGTGAGCCGTTTAGACCCTTCTTATACGGAGACATTAAAGTTCTTGCAGAAATTAAAAGCATGTCATGCCTGAATTTGTTTCAGCGGAAAATATGTAAATACCTCTAGAAGAGTTAGATAGGTGTTCCGGAGTGGAATTTATATTTCAAAAGCATGGGAAGTCTATAGATCTTGTGGGTTCGTTCAACTTGATATAGCAACTAAAACCTTATCTTGCTAGGTGAAATCGACTACATGCATAGAAGTTTTAACATACTTAATGAAACTTAAAGGTGGACTAACATGTGCAAGCCTTCTATTAGATTTTGGCTTTCATAAGCTGGACATTTTTCCATTCATCAATCATTCATTTGGGTCAGGTGGCCCTTAGGGATTGTAATCAGTGTCCCTTGTACATAAATAGGAAACACAAATATAAGCCATGTATATATATATTCTTCATTTTAAATATATCTTGTTCTCATCTGCGGTCCTCAGTAAAGATGTTTGATATGATGTCTTGTTTCAAAATAACTGTAAAATTTCAAACATTTTGTTTTGGGCACATCACTATAATAATGATGGGTAAATTTAAATGTTCAATGTGAGTTAAATATATGTTGGAATATGTAGTGTAACATCATCATTCAAATACCAACATGTTTAATCATAGTTATTATAACCCGGGAAAAGAGAGACAATTGATGTATCTCTATTTAAATAAATAAAAAAGTGAGGTTAAATAAAAATAAGGGTGACAGGAAAAAAAAAATGACAACATAAGAATAGTAGAGTAATTACCGTAATTTAAAAGAGAATAATAAAAGTTTAAAGAGTAGTTAAAGAATAAAATTATCTAATAAAGTATATATACACTATTTCTTCTATTAGTAGAATAGATGATTTAATAAAAATACACTAAGATTTTTATAGTATGTTTTATCAAGTTATAAATACGGAACAGAGAACAGCACTCTGGGAAGAAGGAAGTGGTTAGCAGCGAAACCCATCCAAGAAATATGAGTATGGTTCCCAGTCCCAAACAAAAACAAGTTGTGCAATTGCAGCATATCCAGAACACCAAGAAGCTCTCTTACTCATTCTCACATTCCTACTCCCAAGCCTAAGAGGTACCGGAGAGACCACCGGCATCATCCAAGGGATGAACATTCCGACGCGTGGCAGGCCAACTCGTCGACAGCCACCTCATCTTCGCCACTCTCCAACGCATCGTCGACGAGTCCGACAACGTTTCCTGTCAGTCATTCCATTCCTTCCTTCCTTTATTTCTTACAAATGTAATTAATTTATAGTTTTAGTGAAAATGGGCTATAAAGTGATGTCACTGCAAAATCTGTCATCCAATCAGAAACCATTCTCTATGATAAGTTTGTTCACTTTAACAAAATTATCTTCAAAATGTATCGCCGTTAAACTCATACTTTTTTTAATATTAAAATTACCATTTTCGACTTTCTAATATACTAACTAGTTATCTCTCCTTAGTTATACGTGGATATAGCTTAGAAACTGTTAGTTAGGTGCTTTTGACACTGTTTTTAGACAAAATTGGAGTTTTAACTCTTGTTGACTGATAATGCACAAGTCATTGAGATACTTCAATTTTGATAGACATTCAAGGAACAATATCTAAATTTTGTCTATAAAACACTTAAAATTAGGTACCGATACAAGTGTAATTCAAAGGATAAAATTGTCTATAATATCTCTAGTGCACTAGTTTAACCACTGAACGCATAAATCAACTGGCATGGAGTTTGGTCTCAAGTCAGAGCTTTGGGTATGTAGATGTGTTAAATATTCGTAAGGTGAGCTTTCCTGCTCACAGTAATCATACATTGCTCAAGTAGGGTTGCCTCCAACAGAGGATACCTATGGTCTATATAATAAAACCATGAAAAGTTTTGACAAAATAAGTGTTATCAATACAATCTCGTTGTGACTTCTAATTAAAACCATGGGTTTAATTTCTATTAACTCTGTCAATCAGTCAAAATACATTCATGATAGGAATGATTTTTAAAGTAGTTATTGTAAAAATCAATAAACTTACCATATATAGCAATTTGTTATTGGATAACAGTCGAAATCAATGCATAGATATATTTCTCTAGTTACGTATTTAATGATTCCTTAATCAGTGCCCTTAGGATACTCGATAGCAAGACTTTTGATATTATTCTCTAATCAATATTGAAGTTTCATATCAACAACATGTGCAACAAAGGTCAGGATTAAAAGTCAGTCCTAGTTATCAAGATGAAATTTCAATTTTGATTTGGAAAACAATACCAAAAATATTTGATGCTAATTAAACTGATAATTAATGGTGTCCTAGACTTTTAAATGAACTAATAAATAGTAACAAGTTATGTCTTTTCAAGTAGACAAATAAAAATTGTGAAAGTAGCAGTAGTTGAAGTGAAACATCTGTGGTTTACTTTTTCATTTTAATTTTACATGGAGAAAAATAATTCTTTAATTTGTTATGATGAGAATTTTGTGAATTTGCAGATGCATACATGAGGAAAACTGGATTGGAAAGATCAGAAGGGCTTTTGAAGGATCTGAAATGGTTTTAGGAAGAAGGAAATGTGATTCCGACTCCCGGTTCTCCAGGGCTTACATATGTCAAATATTTGGAGGAACTTGTGGAGATAAGCGCACCCTTGTTTCTCTCCCATTTCTACAATATCTATTTTTCTCATATAGCTGCTGGTCAGGTCATTGGAAAGAAGGTAGGTTCTCACTCCCCTTTCCCCTGTATTAAAAATTGTCTTATGTATGAGGGAATACTATGACATGTTCCCTTTTAATGTAGTTCCTTTCCCTGTCTATCCAATTGAAAAAATAATGCTTCAGCAAAATGCATTGTCGTTTATTAAAAGAAAAATGGTTTTTCTCAGCTATCATTTTTCAATTAGAAAGACAAGAGACAAATAAAGGATATTAGGTCAGGTGACCTTGTGTGTGATGGATGTAATTAGTGGATAATTTAATAATCATTTGCTTGTATTTTCTCATTCAAAGTGAAAGGAGTGTTTGAAAGTTGATGACATAAAGCAGGCCACATAAGAGAGATCTACTGCAGAATAGATCATTATCAAATCATAACTCAAATTTTAGATGTTGAAGTCATATAGTGGAGCTGAGGAGAAATTTGAAAGAACATTTTTATTTATTAATAAAAACTACACGTGAAAGTACTAGTAGTTACTTTTAACTCTCCAATCTCTCTCACCTACTCAAATGCCCAGCACCTTAACTCACTCTTTATTTCTCTCCTACATCTTGAAACTCACATTGATACAGAACTCCCATACAAGGAGCAGGCCTTTTATGGGCAAAACATATCTATACAATAATATTAGAAATTAAATCATAGGTGGTGACAATAACCAAGCTTGATCCAATTAGATTTATTGAAACTTGCCTGAATAGGACTGCACTAATTATCTTATAGGTTCTCAGCTTATCCAATTGTTTCTTCACTTCATTGCCACCTAATCTAGGATATTATAGAGCTGCTGCCAACTTGATATAATAATTGGTACTTTTAACATTAGATTTCGTCTAAACTTGAAATTCCATTTGAAAATGTTTGGAAAAGAAGACTCTGATTGCAAATATTATGTAGGTATTTAAGTATCAATTCCATATTCAGAATAATGGCCCTTGAAAGGGATGTTGGACTTCGAATGATAGGCCATCAAGCCATTATGGACAATATGGTGTGGTGTGGAGGAAGGACCTCGTCCCTTTAATTTCAGCAGTTATATTGAATGGTAGCTCGGTATTGAATTGGACTCATAAAAATATGCTTATAGACTTCTACAAACTCATGCAACCTTGTAGAGTTGAATATGTATTTTAACTTTATGGTATTAATTGGTGTTGAAGTCCTCTAGTCAACATAGAATCAGAACTGAGGAATTCCTTATTTAAAGAATTCAATTATGTACTTATTGTGAAACCATCAGGGTTTGCTTGTCCTTCTATTATTGTTGCTTTTAGGTTTCTGAAGAGCTCTTGGAAGGCAAGGAGTTGGAGTTTTACAAATGGGAAGGAGATGTACCTGAATTGTTGAAAGATGTTCATGATAAGCTCAACATGCTTTCAGAGGTTGATTACTAAGAATTCTATAAATTGTGGCTTTAGCATTATGTTTAGATGCTATGCCGTCTTATTATTAATGTACAATTGTGGTTTGGGCAGCATTGGTCTCGAGATGACAAGAATAGATGTTTAAAAGAAACTACAAAGGCATTCCGTTATATGGGACAAATTGTTCGTCTAATTGTCTCATAAATAGACATTTGTTCTCCTTTTTTGTTGTTGACCTTCTTTGATGGTAAGCTTTCTAATACTTCCTTTAGCTTCTCTAATTTGTTGTTTTTAATTGATGGAGGAGGGGTCACCCCAACTTTGTAAAGTTATACAATTTTTTAGACAATGTATTCCATTCTATTGAGAGAAATATTTGTTTGATTCACTTTTAATGATTAATCAGAGAAATGATACATCTCGTCCAGTGCTGCTGCTCTCAAGTATCCCACTTATTATACTTCATTGCTTTCACAAATTGTGGCCATAGACTCATAGTATATGCCATGTAGGTTTGTCAGATATTGGGTTTGTTGGAGGGCTTTTAGTCAACTGTAACTTGGGAATCATCAACCATTTTTACTCAGCAGCAAATGTTTCTAATAATACACTAAATTGTTCCTTAATTATATGCCCCGATCAATTTAGTCCCTGATAGAAAATCAAATTTAGTCCCTCACTTTTATAACTATTATTCAATTTAGTCCTTGAAATTAACACCATCTATCATTTTAGTCATAATATTACAAAATCAATTTAGTCATTGAATTTGACAATTATTATCAATCCGGTCCCTAAATTTGACAATCTTATTGTTAAGGGATTATATTAAGAACTAATTTGACTGATGCACAACAAAGTTAGGAACTAATTTGACTGATGTGCACCAAATGTAAGCAACCAAAGATTAGTAGTTATCACTGTTTGGGATTAAATTGATAGATCCTTAACATTAGGGGCTAAAATGATTTATAGTTAATTTCAAGGACTATTTTTTTTCTTTCATAATTTGATGGTTTTCTCCAAATATTACTATTAACACGCCTCATGTTTATGCTAGTTTCAATGTTTTGTAGCTGCCTGGCCAAGGTGCCTTACATCTGTGATAGATCTGCACAATCTTATTGATAAGGATATTAAGGGCATAGCACAACCGAGAAAGACACAATTTTTTTAATAGAGATATAGCTTAGCTGGAACTACTTCAGACTCATGATTCTTCAGTATTACACTGTTACTGAATACTGATGTTTTCCCTCGGATTGAGGCCATAATTTCATACTTGCACTCTGTTCTGTGCCTATTAGTCAATACTTTTGAGATCAATGCTCGAATCTATTGTAATTTAAATACTCGTATCATTTTAGACATTCATTATGCTACCGTTAGGTGGGGACTTGGGAATCCGTGAAAATTTCCTCTGTAGACTGTACTGTGTAAAATTGGTAAGTTGTGTATACGAGGAATGACCTTTGCGGAGGTGCATTTTTTCTTTTCCCCGTTTTATCTGCAAAACCTTTGTCTTCGCTCTATTTCAGTAATTAGTAATTTGTTTTTTTTATATAAATTTCAGTAATTTGTGTTGCTAATATATGATCTTCACATCAAGTAAATTAACAATGAACCTTCCGTAGAGGAAAATAATGAAAACTTGGAAGCTTTGCGCTTTTACGCGCTGCAGTTGACTTATTCGAGTTCCATTATTAGGGGATTTTATTCAGTCCATCACGTACGTCTTTCCCTGAAAAGAAATAATGGACTTAGAGGAACTTTGGCATATTGGACGACTTTAAAAGCTAAAACCAATATTTTTTTTTAAATGGATTGTCTAAATGTGTATATATTTTTTGTTAAAAGTGTACAAGATTTAGATTTCATGTAAAGAAGTCCCCACTTAAAGTGAGAATACATAATTGTTTAAGGAATAAGACTTGTATAATTCTGTCGATAAAAGTTAAACATAAAGTATCACGAGTTTATAATAAATTATGAGTCCACTTCAATCAACTGAATTAGATTTTTGTTGATTTTTTTAAAAAAATAGTTTAAAAATTATAATATTAATTCCTTCTACATGGAAAAACATAGGTTGGTTCCCGATAAATGGCTTGGTAAGTACTTGTCCATTATCTCGTGTAACTCAAATCAAAGTGAAATTCCAAAGAAAGAACTGTGGACCCACCACCTCGTATACTTTTCCTCTGTCGTCTTCGACAAAAAAAAAGTATTACATTTTAAGATACGATACACTGACACATACTTTAACATAAATATATATATCATATACTATATATTTTGTATGCCGTGTAATTTAAGTTGTAGTTGGAAAAAAAAAACATGGAGAAGGGAACCACAGCAAGACCAAATTGCTTGAACAACGCTGAATTTCACGTGGAAACCTCGAAACTCTGAATTTAAACTCCAAAAACATAGAGAAGATGAACAAAGGGGGTGGACATAAAAACAGTGAAGGGGAAGAAGAGGGTCTTTGTCGTTGTCCTTCATTCCCCTGAAACATGATTGAACAAATATTTATCCTCAAGAAGGTGAGATAAGTACTATCATCATTCGTTGCTACTATGTTTTTTCTTTTCTTTTCTTTTTCTTGTTTGCTGCTTTGTATTAAATCTTAATCACATTAATGTACAATATTAGCTAGAGTGTGACATGCGGTAACTCTCTCATTTCAGGACTCCATGGACATTAAATCTATAAAGAAATTTCCATCAACATTGAGGTTGGTAGTTTTAGCCATGGCTGCAACTTGTGGACTATACATTTGCTCAGTTAATTTAGAGAAACCAACAAGAATTCGCACAAATAGCAAGTTGTTGGAACTAAGAGTCATCAACCAGTCATGTCATCCTTCTAGTGTGGAAGAATGGGAAGTACCCTTCTTGCATTATCCACAACCCAAAACTTACAACAGGTATATATTCTATTTAATTATATACATACATGCATGTATCTTGAATTTGGTCTTTAACTGAGTCAAATAATGTTGTGTGATCCATGTAACTGACTTCACCTGGTAGGATAAGGATTTTGTCGATGTTTATATAAATGCATATGCTTTGAGGAAGAAATTTTTTTTAATTTTCCATGAACATTAATTCATGTGCGTTTGATTAATTAGTTATATTGAATGATTGGTGAATGAGCAGAGAGGAGTGTGCTTGCAATCCTGTACGGTTTTTTGTCATATTGACAATGCAAAGATCGGGGAGTGGATGGTTTGAGACGTTGTTGAACAGTCATATGAATGTAAGTTCCAATGGAGAGATATTTAGTGTGGCCAAAAGAAGGGAGAATGTATCTTCAATTTTGATGACAATGGATGAAGTGTTCAATCTTGATTGGTTCAGTGGTGCTTCCAAGAACGAGTGTTCCGCAGCTGTGGGCTACAAGTGGATGCTTAATCAGGTAACTGAAGGGTGTTTCAATTTCATGAACCATCATGGGGTTTTTTTTTTTTTTTTAATCCACAGATATTAGTTGTTAGTATTTTTTGCAGTGGAAGGATTCAAATCCACGAGCTCTCCAACCTTTCTTCTCCTTTCACCACTAAATCAATCTTATAATGTCTATCATGGGTTGGTTATGTTATGTGACTTGTGTCTATACTCTATAGGATGATGTTGTTGCTAAAAGAATAGATGCATATATTGGCAGGGTTTGATGGAGCATCATAAGGAGATAGGGGAATACTTTGAACGGAGGAGAGTTTCTACAATATTCCTTTTCAGAAGGAATTTGCTTCGTAGAATGGTATCTGTGCTAGAAAATTCTTATGACAAAAAGGCAAAGCCATTGAATGGAACACATAAATCTCATGTCCACTCCACATTAGAGGTCTCCCACACTCTCTCTATTGCCCTTTCTTCCTTACTAATAATATTGTGTCTTTGTGTTTGGATTACATGGTTGGATTAGGCTTATTGCATGTTGAGAAAAGCTTATAACTGGATTTGATTAAATTGAGTGAAGATAAAGTAAATATTTCTAGTCAATGATAAGGAAACCAATTGCTGATATTTTAATACACTTATAATTTGTTATGTATGTGCACATATTGTTAATTTTAATACACTTACTTTATGGCAAATGCTAACAATTAGTTAATCAACTAAAAAAAGAGATTTTTATTGAAAAACATAAAATTGTATTGCTCATAATTTTTATTTTGCTCTTTTAGTTAATCAACTAAATATTTTATTTTTAGTTTCTTAACCAAATCCTAAGCACACTGGATAGCAACACCATCAGTTTATAATCAAATGCAACATGATGCTGAGGTTTTGATTGCAAAGTAACTTTTATAATAGAATTAATTAAAGCTAAACATGTGCATTGATTGCAAAAATGAAATAGTTGAATTAGTTTTTCTTGGGCAGGCTGGAATTCTCGCAAAATACAGGCCATGGATCAATACCACGTTGTTGATGACAGAGCTAAATCAAACAGAGGAGACAGCTGCAAAAGCCATTGAATACTTTAAGAACACTCGCCACATTGTTCTCTACTATGAAGATCTCATAAAAAATGCCACGGTAAGTTTACCAATGCTAAAAGCATGTGCTGTGCCTGTACCATCACAATTCTTAAACTATTATTTATTTAATTAATTAATTCTATAGTTTAGTTTTGATTCACTGCCTCCATAAGTTTTTATATTTTAATCTGATCATGAAATAATGATAGTATGTTAATTAAAAAATTTGGTTTTTGAGTTAGTGGTTTTCATAGTGAAATGTGTAACTGTGTAAGTACATAATTAAATCACAGGGCAAAACCAGGTGTTAGTTGTTAGTTGTTAGTAGTGAGAGAGAATTGAACTTACGACTTTTCTTTCCTCTCTTGTTTCTTCAACCATCAAGTCAATCATAAAACTCAGTACAAAATATGTTTAGGTAGCCATGGATCAAAATTCGACCATATTAGCATATAATTCAATGTTGATTTTTTTTTTCATCTACAGAAGCTGAAAGATGTACAAGAATTTCTGAGATTGCCTTTCAGAGATATGCACAGCAGGCAGGTCAAGATTCACACTGCCCCATTATTGAAGCAAATTGAAAACTGGGATGATGTGTATAAAACGCTGAGAGGCACATCATATCAGAATTTTCTCTTCTCAGACTAACCAAATATAATACGACACAATAACTGATTTTGACACCAATAGACAAAACAAAGATTGCTTCTTCTTTGACTAGCATAGGATTATTCTATGTACTTGGGTGCCACTTCTTGGAAACTTTAATTTAAAGTAATCAAGCATTTAATGTTGTTACCAGGGCAATGGTTTAGTCAACATCATAAAAAGAAAAGTTGGTTTTTATAATTGAAGTTGATATTTTATGCAAGAAAAATGCATATGAATGTAAGTTAGAAGTTTCAACTCTCTCCCTCCTCAGGTACAACGACCTGTGCATTGGAGCTTCTGTTTCTCTGGGTGTCACGGACATGATTAAATGCATTCTCATATCAAATTAATATCAACCATCTAAAAAAGTAAAAATACAAATAGTATGTCATGATCAATAAATCATTTTCACGAAGACTAATAAACAAATAAATCCTTACGTTAACAAGATTTTATCCGCAAGTTCTTTCCTGCTTCCACTCAACAGTCTTGTGTTTATTGCAATTAGTTGATATCAAGAAATCGAAATACAAATACTAGTTCTTCTATAGTCTTAAATGTCACGGTTATTTTACACTTAGAATAGCCTATCCGTATATTCCCTATTAAGTTGGACTTAACATAGCCGAACTTTAAACAATTCCAATCCTACATATTTTACACTTGGCTGGTTCCACTGTTACGTAAACATGAATCTTCAAATTTTCAAATTATTTTCCCTGATGTAAAGAAGAATAGGGTTAGGATACCATTTGAAATTTTATAATACTATACTATCATTTTTTTTTGTCTTAGGTCAAAAATCATCCCTCACTTGCAATATGTAACTGTCATTCTCTCAAAGAAATATTACACAAAAAAAATATCAAACATAAATTTTTCATTAAATAATCATTCTCTCACTTATAAATACAACAAAATTTTACATCACTACAACAATCCTATGAATTATACTATACTATCATTTTAACATTAATTCAGCTTTTTCTAATTTTACTGATTTTTTTTTTCCAATTTAGACAAACAATGCGTTTAATTCACCAACTCAGATATTGATTGAATTAAATTAGCCATTTTCGGATTCACCATTAAATTCAACCGAGGTTTGACTTGTCAGGGACTTGCATTAAAGACCATGGAATTCGCACTAGTCCAACTATCTCACCTTGCAGAAATAGAAAAAAGAAACAAAAATATGTGGAAACTACTATTTTTTTTTTCTTCAAATTGCTTCCTAAATAATGTTACAAACAGGATAACCAAACCAAATCAACAAATCATTGAACTGGCCCGTTAGGTGCAGTAGTAGCACAGTCATTCTTATCTGTGCGTCCAATAACGAAATGGTCAACAATTTTAACCGTATGAACTGGATCCAGGTGGGCAATGGCTGCCCTCCATTTGCTGGGAAACCTTCTTAAATGACTCAACTCATGTGGATGTTTTGTCTCTCCATCCCAATCAGGATCAAGCTTCCACTCCTTTGGAACCTGCACATTCAAAATGTTAGACAATGATTCAATACTTACCGCTAAAGTGTATCAGTTATCTAACCTGAACCAATTCAATACTTCACTTTACATAAAACAAATAGTTGAATTGAGTGTTGGCTTCCTACCTTATCAACAGCCAAAGTATAAACTTCAAGATCACCATCCGAATTGATGTGAAACCGTGTGAATGATTTGTAATTAGCTATTCGAAGAGACGAAAAGGCTTCATCAAAGTGTAAGTGAAGCCAGTTGATGCAAATGTATAAGTAGCTCCCAAACACCAAGGAAACAACAGGGGTCGAGAAGACCCAAAAATAAAGGAAGACAGAAGCATAATATATTACAGCACCCCCTCGGGAAATAGATTCTAATCCATTCTGGCAAATATTGTTCCGGGAGACTGCCATGACCTGAGAAAAATAGAAAACCATCTCCGTGACAGGATCCATTATAAGAAAAGTCAAAAATAAAATAATTCAAAGAATTTACTCACCTCTGGCACATCAAAAGCAGACATTAAATACTTGATACATGCCGGATAAAGTCCAAATGTCCATTGTTCGATACGAGCTCTGAGTCCAGTTGGATCAGGAAAGTGCTCACTTTCCACTGATCTATACCACTGATATAAAGTGTGATACCCTGGATTACACCCCCCCAAAAAAACACCAGACATTATAAACCAAATATCATCATCACACACACACAATCCCACTTTACAAAGTGCTGAAATCTTTTTCTCTAATTTATTTGTGATGAGTAATGGCAAATTAGTCAAAGGACCTTGTGCCAAAATTCACCAGATCAGGAGTCATATCAATATCACCAAAGCTAAGTTCCAGCAGGTCATTGTGAACCTATTGAATCTAGCTTCCAACAAAATAAAGATACAACAATAGAAATATAATTTCCAACAAGATAATTATAAAGATGGAAGTCTATCCTTTATAAGCAACGTAACAATGAACATGCCCTTATGGATATGACAATATGGTGTGACTTGTAAAATCTGGAATGCAGGATTACACACAATAAAAATCTGAAATTATGCGTCTCATCTTCCTCATTTAACTGAAGCTCTATTTAGTTCCATTCACTGCAATAGTCACAATTTTATCCTCATAATAGTAGTGTGTTGTTTCTAGCATCCCCCCAAACCCCCATGCAATACCACTTTTGCTTTAAAATATGGACTATGCAAATGGCCATTTTACCTTCAACTGAAATCTAACTTAATTATGAAAATGAGAACCCCTAACAACTTGATCGTACAAACTCTTAATACCATGTCAATGGTCAATTCACCCCAAAGCTTACAATGTTTGGTGGAAGCCCAACAATTTTATATTTCTAACCATTTTCAAATTCATGAAGTTAAGTACCCTCAGATTAGTGCTGATGTGGCAGTCAGCTGACATGCCAATATTATTTTCAATAAAATGAATGATAAGATTCTATTTGCTGGACTTTTGGAAATGGCATGGCATAACACCACATCAGCAAAAGAATGCTAAGTTAATGTCAATCTGACAAGGGGACTTCATTGTGTTGATTTCAAAACTTCAAGTTGCAATTAAAAGTGGGGACGAAAATAGGAATTTCGTGAAACTAAAAGGATCAAAAGTGTAATTTAAAATTAAGCTAAGATATATTATTTATCAACTTGAGCAAAACAAGTTACAAAACGTTGTATCAATACAAATTGTTCAACATATAGAAAAACCAAACCTGAAGTTGCTAGCAACTTATGCTGGATGCATATTTCAACACCTATTTCAAGAAGCAACATAAGTATCAGTGCTGCTGCAAGGTGAGCAGAAACATGAAGAACTCCAATTATTGCTCGTTTCTTCCGTGACAATTTGGGTGGAACAAAAGAATATGCCGCAATTAGTAATAGTATAGCTCCCGCTAGTGACACACAAGAGTGCTGCAGAATATATATAAATCCATTCCACACAGTACCAAGGAAACTCTTTATGTGACCAGAAAATGTATCATCTTGGAGGATGTGATTCAGCTCACACTAGAAACCAAGTACACAAAACAATTGCATCTTAGCAAATAGCAACAGATGATAGTATCTTAACAGATAAGCAAAATGCTAATCTCTGCTTATCTCTATGGGCCAAAAGGAAAGAACAAGAATCCAACAGCTCAAAAACCATAATTGACACTGAAAGCATACAAAATAAAACCAAAAATAAGATATGGAGGAACTCACTTGTGGAAACATTGAAAAGACTAATACAAAATATATAATGCCACCAATAAAATCAAATTGCCAGTTCTTTTTCCGAAATTTTAGGATATTTCCCAATGCAATCTGCATCAAATTTAAAAATATGTTACAACCATAACGTGCTAGTAAAATATTTTTTTTTAAAAAAAGCGATTTTGTGCTTACAAGTAAGAGAAGGAGAACTATAATAAGCAATTAATTGACATTCTACATACCCTGCTCGAATCCTCAAAGGAAGGATATGCAGCTTTGCATTCATAGGAAACTTCATCAAGTTTGTTGAATTTACTGAAAACATGGGTAGGATGTAGAAATGCACCACCACAACCATTAACAAGAAGATGGTGAATATGTACAGGCCCATCTGACTTTACATGAGAGTGACGCATGTAATGATGCAAGTCCCCAGCCATTCGAAGCTTACATCTTCCTCTTAAATAATCAGAAATAAGGTGTGAAATATTCTTTCCAGTAACATCATTCCAATACCAGTCAGTGAGCCAATTAGGTTCATGAGTAATAATGATCACAGAGTCATCGTCTTGAACCTGGATAAAAGATGGCCATGGTAAAAGTTGTGGACAATCAATCAGTATATAGGTCAAATAATATGAGTTATAAGGACTCAGGTTAGAGCCAGTAATAAATAGAAAAAGTAAAAAAAAAAAAACAATATGTTAAATATCTACTGATCAAAGCTTGCTTTGTCAAACAGGACATTGCATAAGCAACAAGTTCATAAGTGAAACATAGCATCTAGAAAGGATACTCAAACTACAAAAAATGGATTTACTAAAAACATTACAACAGAACCAAATTTCATTAGCCCCTTAATGGACAAGATGTTCCAAGACAATGAGACTAGCAGGGATAAAACAAGCAAGTTAATCACAAAGAATGCCTGTATTGTTGGTCAGGAGCAATCCTAGAATAATAAGATTGAAATAGCCCTACACAAAATTAATTGTGTAATACTACGTTGGAATCCATCAATGAATACGACTAATTTGATTTTATCATTGTAAAAATTCTATTTTATTAAATCAGAGTGTGAATATCCCGTAAATTACAAGCTAGATAATTTGTAGTTTCTATTTTTTAGAGATTATGATGAATTATTTCTCCGTCCATCTACAGTACAACTCTAGAAAATATTTTCCAAGTTACTATACTGTTTTCATCATCCCTCTCCCACCTCTCACATTAAGTATTTTACTATTAAATGTTACATACATCAATCATTATTTTATATGAAATCAATGGCAACAAAAGAATGAGTAGAAATAAAAAATAATAATAATAAAAAGGTGAACAAACAGTGCTGTACAAGCATTTGTGCTGTACTTCATTTCATAGAAATGAAAAGACAAAAGGTAAACAGGCAGAATATTTACTTTCTCTGTTATCAGTTCCGAAAAGAACTTGAATTGGTACACATCAATATCACCATGAAGAGCTAGATCAAGCCCAAAAACCCACCACCGTTTTGGGAGTTGCAAAGCAAAATAACTCTTCTTCTGGGGCATGAGCCATCCACCTAACCAGCTTCTATGACATATATACCTCATAAAGGTCTGGAGTCCATCAAACCAGTCTGTGAAGAAAATAATTATATTAATTAGTAACCATAGTGTTAGGCATAAATACACAGTTTTAAATTTTAAAAAAAAAAGTTAGATGAGGTAAAATGACCAAAACAAATATGATAATCAATTGAAAAAAAAAAGTAGCAAGATGATAAATAAAAAGGGGGGGGGGGGGGGACTGGTTATTTAATGAACACCATGAAAAATAACACATTTAATTTGGTAAGGCTTGATCCAGGAGCTAAAACTAACCATGGTTTCCAGGAATAACAAAACATTGAGGTCCATTGTACTGTTTTAATTGAGCCCCAAAGGGTACCTCCGGCTTGTTCACAGCAATCTGCTCTGCTTTATACCAAGGAGGAGGTTGAAGAGCATATTCAAAAGGAACAAAAAGACGCCTTTCATATGTGAATGCTGATGGATTTGGATACCTGCAACAGAACATAAATAAGTCATTGAAGGAAAAAATATATATATATCTACAGAACATTGAGAGAGACGGTTGAAACTTGAATTTTCCGGATGAAAAAGCAGTTTTGGAGTCCCAGAATAAGCTGACATTTCAAACAAGTTCAGTAAAGCTAATTTTCTGGATGTAAATGAGTTAAACTATGTATGAATTATTTGAGCTCAACTTTTTAAATGTTCAATCAAGCTCGTTTGATTAGCTAAACAAACAAGCTCAAGCTTAAAGTTATGTTTGATTATTTAAATGAGCCAATTGTCATTAACAGCCCACAAATAGCTCAATGATGTATGTATACCTAGATGATTGTGAATTTGTGATGTCATTTATTGTATTAACTTGAAAAATTGTAATTTTATTTATTATTGACGTATGCATATCATTTACCTTACTTCAATTATCAAGAGTCATTTTTAATGGGTATCCATAAACTTAAAAAAAAGTTGTCATTGTCATTTTCATTTCCAATCTCAAGTCAGTTATTTTGAATATAAAATTATATTTTATTTCTCTTTTTTACTTCACCTAGCATGAAGGTGTCTACTAAATACTACATTAATAAACAAACATTTGTTTCATAGAAAAATAAAAATAATTATGCCACAAATGAGTCAAATAAGCCAAGCACAATCTTTAAATTTGGCTCGTTTGGACAATCTTTAAATTTGGTTTGTTTGGACAATCTTTAAATTTGGCTTGTTTGGGTAAAAGAGCCAAACTTAACAATCTCTTTCTTCACAAGTCAAGCTCAAACTTCAAATATTTGGCTTGACAACTCATTTACACCTTTACACTAGTCAACTACCTGGTCCATGAAGAAGCCTAGAAGGGGTGAAGCAGAAAATCAGTAATCAATATCAAAGCATGCCTGAAACTAGTAGTAACCATGCCAGAGTATTTCAAAAGGAAGTGGTAGTTGTGGAATAATTACAAAATCAAAGTCCATAATATAAAAGCTTGAGATGATATTACATGTTTCCATAAGAAAAAAAAAACACAACACTTGTTAAATAATCTCAATTTCCTAAAATTGAAGTTGAAAAATTGATCTACACAGATAACTCTACAAAATGCAAACCCCAGTTATAAGATACGTTTTGCCTTTAATCACACTGTTTACTGAAGCAAAAAGAAGTTGATGGGTAATATAAATGGTATATGATGTGGCATCTGGTTAGTAGCCCTCCACATAAATGTACAAAACTATGTACAGAAGACTCAGAATTCCTTGTTTCATGATTTGATTTTAGACCTAAGTATTCAAAATTCTCAATCAAGAACCATGGCATTAAATGGTGTCAACTTATCATTCTGAAACTCACAAATAATAAATAACAATTGACCAAATCGTGTGATAATAGCCACAATTCGCAATATTAAATGCAGAGAGCTTACGCAAGATCACCCCCAATAATTAGCAAGTTTCCACGTGGCAAGGTAAGCTCAGAATCATCTTTCAGTGTCCGAATAAAAGGCTTAGCAAGTAGCCGTGCAACAGCATAAGATGAGTTCCCACCATCACCGGTATCAGCCATAAAGTCAAACCAAAAATCATCCTTCTCACTAAAATGATCATATAGAAGATCATCTTGATGATTTCCATCACTAACCCTACTCATTGCAGCCTGTTAATGAAAATAAGACTTGTTAATGCTGGCATACCAGCAAAATGAGGATAAACAAAAAGCAAACTTATTCACATCATAGAATAATGCACATTTTAACAGTCTGACTTTGTTTGCTTTTTAATTAGTGTAAATCATTCCAATATTAGGATAGTTGATTAATTTGGGTCTAATGCTAGGAAAGTTGGCAATTACCGTTTACTTGGTTTTGCCTATACAGTGTACTTTCAACACACAGCCTACTAATTTTCTCATTCATTCAGAAATATTCTTTTCAACTTGACATCTCATCATAAAAAATATAAAGCCTCAAAAATTATTTTATAAATAATACAGATAAAAAAATAGTTCAATTTTGGCATGCTAAATAAAAAGTCAAAAGCTGCACAAAACAATAGAAATCTAAATCTGGAGACTAGATATTACAAAACGCTCAATTTTACAAGCATAATGTGCACATCCACATTTCAGGCTTTGATTTTGTTTTATTGCTCTTAAAGAAAAAAGACCAGATTCAAGGTCATAGGCACATGGCAACAATACAGAAAACTACGATCCTTTTAAGTTTTAACATTGCCCAACTCCAGATTTAGATTAACTGAAAATTCCTTTCAAAGGTATGCAAATACTTGCAACGATGGCAATACAGAGGGTATAATATAGTCAGCTAAGTACTTCACATTATAAAAAAAAACATACAGAATAGTATAAATAATGGGCATGGAGAAAATAAAAAAAGTTACCTGCATCATACGCATGTCAAAACGCCCAACGAAGACAGTCACTGATACCAGGAGGTCAAAAACTGTTTTGAATAAATCAGCAGATGTTCTGCATTATTTAGTAAGTGTAACCACACATTCAAGACAACCTTCAACACCCCTTGAAATAAAATTTTAAAAAAAAACTAGGAAACAAAATATTTTATATGCATACATACCCAGAGTACCAAGGAACCATGTCTAAAAAATCAGGCTTCATTTGTTTCTTCTTCAACTTCTCATATTCTTTAACAGATAATGGGTGAGTGAGAGCCCATCTGTTGATTTTTCAGACATAAAAACAAAGATATCAAGTGAAATAATGAGAAAAAAAATGGTTGATACTCAATACTATGTAATTTGAAAATGCAATACCAGCCATAATAATTTATTACTCATTCAGCACTGTTGCACCAAGGGCTCAAGGCACCATTGCACATTGCTTTGTGCAGGGAAATGAATAACAGTATTACAAAAAATAAAGTAACTAACATACATTACCAAAACAGACTAATATACATATGAAAACTTAAGCCGTGTTGTTCTTTCTGAAAAATCTGTTGGGATGACCGGAAAAAAGAAAATGGACATTTGCACAAGTGAAAAATATTACAACAAACATAGATGCAAAATTTCGAAAACAAGAATAAAAACTGACATCATTTATTGATTTGGGTAGTCAAAGGAAACTATGCTTTTAATGTCAGTAATTTCCATTGAAATCTTATTATCAGAAAAATTTTATACTTTGAACAATTAAAAACAATTACTCATATTACAAGCAGGAAGATAATAAAGTTTAGCACATAATAAAATCAACTATAAAGTACTACTCACCCTGTTGACCTCTCCACCACATAATTTGCAATGTAAAGCCCAATAAATGTAGCCCAAAGTGAGTAGATGGGAGAAATTTCATCTGATGAACCAGGACATGATCCATTGCAAGCTATCTAATACATAAAAATAATTTTGGCATCAAACCATGTAAAGAACCAAAATGGACATAGATATGAATTACGACAGCTGACTGCATAAATCAAATAATTATATCATTATATTAAGTACCTCGCCATAAATAACCCACTTCGACAAGAGAGGATAATCACTTGCAGATCCAACTGGTGCAAACCAAGATGAGCAAACCTGGTCTTTCAATTCGTTCATCCGAAGAAACTTTGCAAGCCATGTGTTCCTCTCCTCTTTTTTCCAGAAAGAAAACCAGTTAGAATTTCTTCGGTCAAGTGGTCTCTCTCTTAACATGGCACGGTTACCACAATGACTATAAAATACACAGCATGCCACGCTAAGTACCTATTATTTATTTTACAAAAAACACCATCAGAACAATATTGCATCTTCTAAGTACCACAATGACTATAAAATACACAGCATGCCACGCTAAGTACCTATTATTTATTTTACAAAAAACACCATCAGAACAATATTGCATCTTCTAAGTACACAAACAATCATCTTCCAAACTTACCGCACAGTTTTGAAGAATGGTCAAGATTTCTGGTCTCTTTCCCGCCACACGTGAAACAAAGCCGATATACCAGAGACCAAGAAATATGATGTGAAAAACAAGAAGAAACAAGATGGAAGATAGATATATAGTCAAAAATAAAGATAGATTCATCCTCATATCCACTCCCATTGACTGAAAGCTAGGAAGATGATACACAGCTGCCACTAAAATCCAAGCTATGTACCTGCAAAATGGATGCTTAATTATTTCTAATCCCATAAAATATTTCATAAATATATATATTAGCACAGACACATATATGGCAATACAGTTGTCTAAGAAACTCACCATCGACTGAAATTTGAATAGCTTGGTTTGAAAGTCTTTCCTATAAATGGTGATGAAAAGAAATAAAAGAACCCAAACAAGCAGGCATACATAGACCACCATTTAACATTTTTGTCTAATTTTTCTACAAGGGTATGTATATTGTCAGATGAGATGAAAAAGAGGCAACCCACAACAACAGCAATTACAGCATGGCGGGAATGTTCGTGAGGGTAAGGATAAGTGTGGGTTAGAATAGTTCTAACCCTCTCCATTTTCAGCGTATCAAGAATACCAGCAGACTGCTTACTAGAGCCCATTCCAATTAAAAAAAATCTAATATAATGTATCAAATTTCTGGCAATGAAGTTCACTTTAGGAGCTCCAGAAAACCATAGAGAGCAGCACTAGCAGAATCCTGCAGAAGATTATAAAAACAATAATATCAGTATTATTTGCAATAAGATAACCTCATCATTGACATTTGACAACAAGAGGAACAATAAAACTACACAATAAGCAATTTAATGTTCATTTAAGTAATGGCATAATGGCAAAGGGCACGAAACACACACAAAAACAAAAAAAAAATAATGAAAAGATTAAAAACACTAACAGAATCCTGCACAAGATTAAGAAAACAATAATATCAGTATTTTTTTTTTTTGTCCTAAGTCAGAGACCACAAGTTAGAGACTAATCTCGCTCATGATGTGTGACTGCTATTAGCCCAAGAAAATTTTGCACACAATGGGAATCAAACACGGGTTCTCCCGTTAAATAGATCGTTTTCACTCATGTAAACGCAACGGGACCTTGCACCACTGCGCCAACCCTTTGGGTTAATAATAATTGCAATAAGATAACCTCATCATTGACATTTGACAACAAGAAGAACAGTAAAACTACATGATAAGCAATTCAATGTTCATTTAGTAATGGCATAATCGCCAAGAGCACGAAACACACACAAAAACAATAAAAATTTAATGAAAAGATCAAAAACAATTTCTTAGAATTGTAACTGAATTAGTATTTCCTTTGTCCAATCAACTAAGTTCTACAACAGATTGTCGTTTTCCTGTTGTAACAAACCAATTCTCCTTCGCCACTGTGATAAACTCCCCCTCACTTTATTGCCACTCATCCTTGTTCTTTATCCCTCCTTTGATTCTGCTAATAATTGAATTTCACCACACTTCCATATCCAAACATCCTCACACGTGCATGAACTTTACCTTTCTCATTTCATCACACATGCGCAGAAGAGAATCAACAGAAGTCATTATTATAAAAAAAAAAAAAATAACTATACGAACCCGTAAAATCAAAAGTGCAAGTGATTCATGAAAAAAGAACTGAGCTAAGCGAATCACAAAATTAGGCTCTATGAAGAAGTTAAATGAACTTCGAGAAATAGTTATATATAATCAAATTTGGTAAGAAAACAAAGCCCTAACCTGAATCTCTCCCTCCATTGTTTGTTTCTTCTTATTTCGGTTTTCATTTTCCTTACCGTACAAGATTATGGCAACGCAACCAAATAAAGCAACATAACAGGAAAACAGAATATTCAAGGCACAAAGATGCGACGCAAAGCAAAAGTTCATCGAGGAAAAAGCAACAATACATAACAAACACAACGAAAACAACACGAACGAAAGAGAAGTTGCAGAGAGAGACAGCAATCACAAACGACGCTCCCAATGTTAAAACGACGAAAAAATTATAATCAGAGAGAGAAGAAGCACGCACGCACGCACCTGGTATCGTGAGAGAAAGAAAAAATATCACTCACATGAGAAGTGCGTGCGATATAAAGAAGAGGAAGAGAAGGAAACTTAACACTCAGACCCACTTTCCATCTCAGAATGTCTGCGAGGAACATAACAACGGCATATTCTTTCTTTATAAAAACCGTTTATTGCACCTTCACCCCAAACACGCCGCGAGAAAAACCAACTTACTTTTGCAATTTTACATCCGGTAATTTTGTTTAAACTTTAAAAAAATAATTTTAAAATAAGTATTTTTCTTTTATAAAAGTGCTTATATAAGATTTATTTCTTAAAATAAGAAAAAAATACTTTTTTAAGCAAAAGCACAAACAAACTAAAAGTAAGCGTTTATTTCAACAAATAAATTTAAATAAATTGTTTCATATTCTACCCACCACATGATCATTAATTAATTAATTTTATTGATAAATAATCAAACTCCTTCTTGAAAGGCAATGTCATGATAAATTAACTTCTAAAAAATAAAAAATATAAATTTAGTTTTTGAACATACATGTCCAAAAAAAATATTAATTCAAAAAAAAACTCAGAAAAATTCTAAATTTTCAAAAGTTCATGTGCCTTAAAAATTAATAGAAACATTATCCTATCATTTTATTTTAACATACATTATACTAATTAAAATATAAATAAATAACTATTTCATTACATATAATTATATTATGAGATTATTTTATTATTAAATTATAATATTTAAGGATTAATTTGATTATAATTTTATTTTTAAATATCAGTTTAATATTAAGTTATAAAATTAAAAATAAATAAATTATTAAATTATTTACAAGATTAATTTATCACACTTTTATATTTTTATATATTAAACTTAAATTTTTCATGACAAATTTGTGAGTATCTTACATTTTCATCAAAAATAAATTTTACTATTTATAGTATAATTTTTTATTTTCCAACAGCGGATAAGATAGACACATAATAAATACTAGTAACACATTGTCTGTTTGGTTGTGTTGTTTTGTTTCCGAAAAATGAACCAGGCTTTTAATTCAAATCTCGTTCAAAGTTTTTGCGACTTCCTTCCGCGTCTCTCTCACAACATGTGTATTGCGTATTGCGTTTTCCTTCCACCACCGTCCATATTCACTCACTCTTTCCACGACGGTTATCATAATAATAGCATTGGACTCGCGGCCATTTATAATTGCTTCGGCCTTTTGGGCATGGGCCCTTCTTGTTTCAGAAGGCCTGCAGACCCAAACCCACCAAGCAGGCTTTTCTATTCACATTCTATTTTTGAAAAGTCTACTCCCAACTTTTTCCAAAAAATAACCTTGACGCAAACACGTTTTCATTGTCTCAATGCAATGCAAAATAAAATCGTATTTTCATTGGATATTTTGACAAAATATATATATATATATATATATATATATATATATATATATATATATATATATATATATATATATATATATATATAATTGAAACATGTTTCCGATATGTTATTAGAAGTTGTAACTTCACAATATATAATAGGAATATGTTTTTAGTGTGTATCTTAATAAACCTTGTTGATATACACAACATAAGAGATTTCTGTCAAGGATAATTTTGTTAAAAAAAGTTGAAAAGGTTGAGGGTAAACTCAGAAAAAATATAAGGATGAAAATAGCAAAGCCAACTAAAGGCCGTATTTTCAGTTTGATCTCGTCCTGGCCCATGTCATTCATAGGTTTTCAATAACGCCCAAGCCCATATCAGTAGAGGCAAGATCTGAAAAAGCCCATGGATGAATATAAGGGGAAATTGCATCCGCTTAATATTTTTGAAAGAAAATCAATTTTAGTTTTTTATAAATAAAAAATTGTAGCATAGTATGCATAATCATGTGCATGTACATTTTCTTCTAACAAAATGTGCATGTACATTTAATAGGTAGGTGTAATGAAATATATTAATAAATATTTAATATCTTCTATTTTTTATGTACATTTAATAGGTGTAATAAATATTTTTTAAGTACACAAGCTCCTATCACTTGTGTTAATAGTTGTTGTTGGTTAGGTGTAATGGATTTAATGTATTCATAATATTTTTTCTGGTACATAATGTATTCATAGTATACTTTTTTGTTTATTTTTTTTATTCCTTTTTAATTTATGTCTATAATTCTAATGTAATATGGATGAGTAAAAATTAATTATATATATATATGATACTAAACATTGGCAGTCCAATAATCGATTTTTTCTGTCTAAATAGAGAACATTTTAGATATTTTGTTCTTAAATATTTATTTCATTTTTTAATTATTATTAATTATTGTACATGCTTGAGGAAGAGTAGCTAAATAAAATGTATTAATGAATTTTCAATTGATGGTTTGTTTGGTCTAATTTTTCTCCTACTTAAAAGCCACTTTTAAGTTAAATTTAGAAATAAAAAATAAAAATAAAAAGTAGAAGTTGTTTGTTAGATTTCATTTTTTTAATTAAAAATTCCTTTTGAATTAATATATATATATATATAGCATTAATAAAAAAATATTCCCCGAAAAAAGAATTAATTATAAATAATAAAATGCTTAAGTTATTATATATAGTTGGTCAATAATATTTTTAAAGGGATGAATAAAACATGTATGATTTCGTGAAGGTATTTGACGACGGAAAACATTTTAAATATAATAACGAACATAAAATATATGTAAATAATGTCAGTTTATTTTTAGGGTAATAAAAAAGTTTATTTGATGAGGGAGAAGTTCAGCGCCCATAGGCAAAAATGTCTTACCCTTGGGTGAGAACATTTCAACTATTTCACATGACAAAAAAAATGTAAAATATAGGCAAATAGAATTGTTAGACATTCGTAGTGAGTTCCTAAGAGAAAACTCCAAAAAGATTAATTTTATCATGGTTTTTCTTAAAACTCCCTTTTCATGATTTCTTCACAAAAATTAAGCTCTTTATTTTTTAAGAGCTTTTATAAAAAACAAAAAATACTGTTTGGTTCAACTTTTTCTTTTAAAAGAAAAAAGTTAAAAATAAGTTGAGTCAAACTTTATATGTAAGATATATGTCTAATGAATTTAATGTACCTATAAAATATAACATTGCTTTCGTAGTTTTAATTTTAATTTTTTTTAATTAGGTATTAGTTGGTGTACATATAATGGAAAAGTAAATTAATAAATAGAGTAGATTAATAAATATTTAATTACTACTATTTACAGTGTATATTTGACATGTTTAATGAATCTGCATGTATTCGAAATATATTACTTTATTTTATGATATACAGTACAGTGGAAATTGTATTTTCTTAAAAATTTTGAAAGAAAATAAAAAATGGTAGTTCACATATAAAAAAACTAACTATGCATTAATTGATGTTCTTCTAGCTATCTAATTTCATTAACGTTGTTGGTATCAATTTGGACGAGGACAACATTGGATTTTATTTTATAATTAGATAACCAAATTAAACATTTTTAAAATAGAACCAAAATGAATAATGTAAATAAAAGAGGAAAAAACAATTTAATTTCTTATTTATTACTTTTTCATGTAACTGATTTATTATTTTTTGCATTTAAATTTTCTTTTACCTACTTAATATTTTCTTTTATTGCATAACCATTTCTTCTTCCTTTTAGGATCATTTTTTTTTATTCCAGGTACTTAATAAATTTGTCGTACGTCGTGATCTTTTTAAGATAATTAATTTTTTTTATGACTCCTTTTCAATTTTAATCATTGTACGTATTAAAAACTAGACTATACGTACCGACAGTCTGAAAAAATCAATCCCATTAATGAAGGGATTTTGATTACAAGATAATTACAGCAGAATATCTCAAGATATTTGTTCCATATTTGTATGGGTAAGATTTGATTGGATATACAAATGTATAAAAAAAATACTGAAAATGCAAATGTATAAAAAATTCTTAATAAGTTTAAAATATTTGCTTATTTATTTATATATTGCATTTTTTTTAACGCGCATTTAATAATTATACTTTTTTCGTACATACAAGAAACTCCATTTGGTACGTGTTTCAAACTTTCAATTAATCCCACTGCCGTTGTTTTCCATTTGGGCATAACATCTCTCCCAACATGAATATTAAACATCATTTATCTTTTTGTAAAATGATTTGACACCATAAACATCAACTTAATAGTGCTCTTTGCTGGCACCCACGTCCATTAATTCTTTATTTGGTGGTTTAAGAACTTCCCCAGCTTGAGGAGCCAACCCCAAGTTTCCATCAACGTCTCATGTTTCCTTTAATGGGCAGAGAAATGAGTTTCAAAGCATATTGAAATCATTATATTTATTTGACTATGCATAATTTTGAATTTTCCTTCAGGGAGAAAAATTATTTTATTTTGATACTAATATAAAGCATGAGGATCCACAGGGATCCTAGTGGGGTTCAGAAGTGTATATACCTTCCTTTTGCTAGCAATTTGTTTTAGGTTTTTCAGTGCGCATTTTGGTCAAGATCGCTTACACTTTTAATAACATATCTTGACACTAGGGGGACTGGGGAAACAATATGCTATGAAAATAGTATCTGTCTATTTATTTAAGGAATTTAATTAAAATATATTAATAGTGTGTTTCTAATATTTTCATCTAATCATGAATTATGAATTGATATGTAGGATAAGATTAATTATCAGCAGTTTTCAGAAAACGTAATATATATTTATTTTACAAAAATGCTTTAGCAATGTTGATCATTGTTAATATACCCCCGATTTCATTTCCCTTCATTTGGCTTCTCTAAAAGCTTTTTTTTTTATGAAAAAGGGTTAAAATAAATGCATACATTTTCTAGGTACATGTTATAATCGAGTTGCCTGTTTAATTTTAATAACAAAAAAAATAATGTCTATAACAACAACCAAAAACTTTCCTTTCAAAAAAAAATATAACAATATTAGTGGGACAAAAAATAAATAAGATGAATTAAAAGACGACTTTATTACGAATTCAAGAGCACCAATCTCTTTAGATTGAATATTTCATGGGAAGAACTACCAAAGAAGAAAAAAAAAAACTTGCTATGTATTTGTGTTGGACTTAAGTTAGGATAATATTACTTATTGGTATCTTGTCTGATATGTTATCATTTAACAGAAAAAAAAAATAAATACCAAAGATAAAAATCTGGAAAAATCAGATAGCAAAATAAAATAATAATAATTTTAGGTAACAATAAAAAAAGAGTATATTTTAAATATGAAAAATATATTTAATTCATGTTATTTATAACTTCTCAAGGAAATCTAGGTGACGAGTTTTACTAATTAATAACTTCTGTACAAAGCTAGAGCTGTATGGGGTCATAGAAGAAGGTGCTTTGGTCAAAATGGTTCCCCCCAATTCTTTAGCTTGATCCTCGTCATAATTACGTAATAAGGTAATTATATAAGTAAAGTCAAATAGAGCAGAATACTTATTTCATCAGAATTAATAACCATAATGTTGATAATCATAGAAATGAATTATGACCACCAATCCGATGAGCACCAACAAATATAAACTACTAATAGAGTAGTTAGTCAAATTAAGTAAAAGCACATTCATTTTCCTCAAATTCTAAAAGAATCTAGGATGTGCATATACTCTAAAGAGAAAGTAAAAGGGTAATATAAAATAATCTAAAAATAAATATTATAATTTGTATAACATTATTAAAATAGTTAAAATATTCATCTAACTCCCCTGTAGTTATTAACTGATATGTTATTGATTCATTAAAAAAAAAAAAAGCACTGATATGTTCATGTGAACATGTGCTCGAATGATCGAGTTTAGCTCCAAAATGTACACGCCACGTTTTCCTCCCAATACAAATGGAACAAGAAAATTAATACTTAAAAGGTCTTGGGTTCGAGGTCGTTGCTAATTTTCGTTTTTTTTTTAAATGGAAATGTGTTCAATAAAAACGAGGTTGAATTGATGTTTTTTTTTTAAAAAAATAATTTTTATCCCATTTTAAAAATAATAAAAATAGATTTGTGGATTTATGTTGTTTGTTTTACTTTATGTCTCTCCCCTCAAGCTACTCTTTCTCACTTCCCTGGTCGCTAATCACAGTCACAGTTGTTGATTATTGATAATGGTGCAATCGTTGATCATCGATAATGGTGGAGTTGTTGGTTGCGGTCGCCGTTTATCGGCCGTCGATCTTTAGTACAGTTACAGTCGCTAATTGTTGGTCGTTAGTCTCTTAGATTGACTTTTTTGGGATTATAAAATTTTGATGTCAAAGATACATAGAAGAAATTTTGAAATGATTTGTTGATTATGAAATTCATTTTCTATTTTGTAATAATTTTTAAAATCAAAGTTAAAAATAAAAATTCAAAACGAAAATAGAATTTGATTTTTAAATATTTTAAAATTAAAAATGGAAAACTACCCCGAATGGATCTAAATTAATAAGAATTTTATACTTAATTTTAGTAGAATTATACCATTATTTCAATGATTTTTTGTGAACACCTACAACTTATTAGTTCAATGTATTTATATCGTGATTATTTGGATAAGAGATTAGATAACGTGCAAGACTTAATTTTCATAAGAAATATGTTAACAAAATATATCCTGAAGTATTTAAAAAATTTATAAATAGTTTGTTTACATACCTCTCTCTAAAATAAAAGTGGGAGTAGGTTAACAAATTTTACAAATATTTATAATAGGTATTTTACTTTTTTTAAAAAGAAGTTTGCTAATCAATAATAATTATTATAAGGTATAACAGGTATTTTACTTTTTTTAAAAAGAAGTTTGCTAATTAATAATAATTATTATAAGGTATAACAGTTTGTGTCTCTTAATCAAATAACGTAAAATTTGAATCTTGATCGATCATTGAATATATTATGTTAAGAGAATAATATTCATCTTTTATGCGATCAGAATTTTTTATGAATATTTGTTATTATTTTTAATAGGAATAATTTCATATCAATGATTACTAATATTTAAGGTTTTTTTACACACAAAATAGATGTTTTCATATCTTATTGTAAAGTAAAAATATCAGCGAACTTGAAATTTTTTAAAGACTAAAATTGTAGTATTTTGGGATGGAGGGAGTAAGTGTGAGTATACATTAGTAAATCCATGGCCTGTTAAATAAAAGTGACTTATTTAATTATTTTTTTACGATGGGAGGGAGAGCTGAGAGAGATGTCATTCTGTCTCAAACATGTGAAATCCACCATGCAATTTGGTTGAAAAGATTGGCACAGGAATTCCCATATTGGCTTCTAGCTCTGTGTGGGCAATTTTTTTTTAAAGAAAAATTGTTGATTGCAAATTGTTCAGTTACTGTTGTTTATGCATTCTTTTTCTCCATTAAAATATCTTCTACATAAGACAAATTTAACTTAAGATTCAACATTAAACGTGAACGCCTATTCCAATAAAGACTTGAACTATGTATGATTCATGATTTTACTAGAATTAATCCCAACTCTCTCATTTTGCATTGGTTGCTTGTTATTGCTGTTTTCTTTTTTTTCTTAATATTGGGTTGGCGCAGTCGAGGGAGTGGAGGAAGAGAATTTAGATGGGGAATTCATCAAGCCACTGAACATATACAAAATTAATAAGAATATTCCATTATTGAGAGACTTAGAAGACCATGATATTACCATTTCCAGTTAACAAGCAAAATTAATGGAAATGGGGGTTGAACTAAACTTGTTCAAAGTTTAAGTGTGTAGGACACTAACACTTGTTCTACTTCACCAGAGTGGCAGTAACACGTGAACTGTGATGAATGGCATAGTTACTTCCAATAACAACTTAATTGACTCTCTCAGTGTCTGGAATCTAGCTATGGCTGCCAACAATTTGAAGAATCAAGTTGGATTCGCACCAGAAACGTCTCATCGGACTAGACCATAGTGGGAGTGTGTGGTTGTACGCATAGTCAAAAAATCTAGCTATGTGTCACATATTCATGGTGAATGAATTTTTGCTAACTGCACAAGTCATATTTTTTTTATGAAAGTAAAATATTTTAATAATTGAAAGTTATGAGACTAACTCTTAAAATACAGAAATCATTAAAATGAATTTTTCTTTTCAAAATAATTTTTTTTCCATATACATAATCAAAAAATAAAATTCATATGAACATATTTTAAAAACTTAATCGTCTATCAACCGTATGGAAACTTGTTGGTTCACACAACTCATTCATAATACCAATAGAGCACGACATGCAAAAGAAAAATTCAAAAGCAAACACTAGAAGATACTCTCACAGTTGCATGCACCAAAGACTTGCACCAAAAAGAGAAAAGTACTTCCTATTGGACTTTGTAGTCAAATAAAGTATATTCTTCTTACATTCCTAATTATTATGCGGGCTTAATAATATTTTTTTTTTTTGTTTTGGTAATTTTGGTCTCTTGATTTTTTTTTCAAGTGAACTAAGTCTTTATTTGTTTTTGCAAAGTATATTTAGTCTTTTGTGAATTCTCTTTTATGTAGAATCCTTAAATTCTTTTATTAATTGGTTCTTGCCAAATTCTCTCTAGATTTATTTAGAATCCATTTTTGATCTTGGTTTCTTGTCAAAATTGGGGTTTAAAATCTTTCATTCTCTAATTGATAAAGTTTCTCCATTAAATGTATTAGATCTGCTAGCTAATTGAATCTTGATATGCTTTTGTTGCTTAATTAGAAAGGTTGAAGTAGCTCTTGTATATATCCTCCATAATATATTTTTTACTTGCCAACAAAATTATTAAATTCTTATGTTCTATGTAAATATTTGGAAATTTATGATAAATTTAATATATGAAATTATTTTAAAAGTTTGGAGATTGAAAATTTAGTAAAAAAAAACATAGATAAAATTAAACTCATCCTCCTATATACAGTTTCTTGAGATTCTATACGATAATTAACTTTGTCTTTTTAATCCTTACAACAATCTCCTTCTTTAATTATTTGAAATACATCATTGACATCTCCTGTTGCCTAAAAAAACAAATTATACAATATACTCCTATAAAAGAGTTATTGTAAATGTTAAAAAAATAGGAGTATATATTGTCTGAAATCTCAAGAAACCATAGTCCCTAGATGAATGTAATTTGCTCTAAAGTTTAAAAGATGTTGTAAGTAGTTAGATTAGAGTGAAATTTGAGATTTTAGATGAAATTTGATATTTGATTCATTTTCATAAGATGACGATAAAATAATTTATTAATTCAATTTATCAAAATTTAAAGGTTATATATAGAAAAAAATCATAGAAAGATTAAATTTACTTAACTTTAAAAATTAAGAAACTTAATTGACTCAAAATAAACTTGAAAATAAAAAATAGCACGTAGTCCATTAAAAAGACTGAAAGTAGAATTAAACTTATTAAAAAATAATTCTCATTCTTAAAAATGAGAAATTTCTACCATTTTTTTTTTATTTTGATGCTATTACAGCATCTCTCTCTCTTTTTTTTTTTTTTTGTCAGGGCAAAGCTTTTCATATTGAATTTTATCATTGCTGCATTCTTGGAACTTAAAGTTGATACTATATATGGTTAAGTTAGAATAGTTCCTCCACTAGCTAATCTACCCACCTTATAGCTATGAGTATGACATATATTTTTTTAAAAAAAATTATAACATTATGTTAATATTTCTTTTTTATTAGGTAGTGAATTAAAAAAAAAGTAACTTTTTAAATTTAATTATTTAATATTCTACTTATCAATTAATATTAAATATAATAAAAATATTTAAGTTTTATTAAATTAAGTATGTTTAATTGGTTCAACTAATAATGAAAATTTTAATATATAATTGGATAACAACACAGTAACGGTAACGGTATAAAATAATTTTGCAACATCTGTCAATTATAAATTATTGATGTGATTTTTAATATAATCAGTATAATAGTAATATTAAAATTATAAAATATTATATTCTTAAAATAAGGTCTCACATATCTTTTTTACATTTTTATAAACTAGGTGACTATTTATAACGAAATGTGTCTCAAACCTTAAAAAAATTAGACTTAATTGCATTCACACTAACAATATTGTTAGTAATTGAATAGTTTAATGGATGAAAATAAATTGAATATTTTAAATATATAGATATGCTCACATACATATACATATGTTGCAGAAATTGGGGTACGTGGTCCCATAGTTCCTGGAAGATCCGCGGTTGCAAAAGAGAAAAGAGAATCTTGAGGGAGCATAATGATGTACAAGTTTACATTCACCATTTTCAGTATATTTCCCCACGTTCTCATTATAAATTAGATTACTAATTAACATTGTAATAACTTAATTTCGAATCCCTCAAGGGCCTATATATACCCTCCACACAAACAATATTTTGCAACCACACATTCAACTCTGAAATTCTCTAACACTTCTCTAGATCGTAGAACTGCTACACCTTTCACTCTCTAATTACACAATGACCAATTTGAAGCTTGTGTTCACGATCAGTTCCATTCTTCTAGCCTTGGTGTTTATCAATGGAATTTCTTCAGTTATGGGGAGGCCACTGAAAAAGGAGCACATCATAACAACAACCTACGAAAACAGTGTCAAAGAAATGGGCACAGTGGAAGACAACAATATTCTCCTGTGGCGCCGAAGCATCATAGAAAATGCAGCAAATGATGGTGGTGTTGATAAATGGATCGACGATTTCCGACCAACGGATCCTGGTCATAGTCCCGGTGCTGGCCATTCCTCCCCAACCCCAAAGGACGCTAGTAACGGGGCCCCAAGGCCATAGGTGTACATCATTCTTCTGCATATAATAATAATGATGTTTCGTTACTTGATGCATTATTTTTTATTCGTAGAAATCAAATAATATTAAAAGATTTAAGATAACTTAAATATCATGCTCAATCAAGTGAGTTGAATTTCCTTGATACTTGGTACATTAGTTAATCTATTATATTATTTATTAGTATTATGAAATATGGCTAATTAATTAGCCATATCATAGAACATATATAGCATATAGTTGGTCATGCTTTGTGTGTACCCTAGCTTTCAAGTCTTTTAATTTGTGTATTTGTAAATTATATCCTTAGTTATAGCTAGCTAGCATCTTGGAAATTAAGGCGGCGGTATTGCTGCTTAATTAGTTGTCACTTTTGTTGTTTTGTCTTCTGCTGAATATTGATGTAAACATGTTGTCATAAATAATAATTAGTGTTGGTTAAGTAATGATGATGGTGTTTAAGCAATTTTTTTATGATTATAATTTTTTGTCTTTAATTATAAGATATTGTTAATTAATTTACGCGTATTAAAAATGTTGATTAATTTTGTTAATGGAGGCCAAGATGGGAGACTATAAAGTCTAAACAGTTAGATTTCTTAAAATCTAACGGCTTGGTTTTTTTGTTTTTGCTCTTTTTTTCGACTTCTGCCTCTTCCTTCTTCCCTCTTACAATTAATCATAGAAGCCCCAATAGCCCCTCTCGTCGGAATAACTGCTTGAACCACACCATATATTCATGCTCAACAAACCCATTTCAGTAACAACAATAACAAACTAACACACCTTACCTCGCCACATTAATTTTATTTTGAAATCGATGAGGTGAATTATTTTAGTTATCTTACTCTCATTTTTTTTGGGCTCAACTCTGGCAACAGTTTCAAAAACTGTCTGAGACATTAAACACATCATGAGAAGGGCATTAAATCATGAATCTGTTCAAGGGCAAATAATAAGTAACATATAAAATCCCTCATAAATAAGATTTTTTTTTTTTTACAAAATTAGAAGTAACCAAGACACAGGTTCCCATCTGAGTAACAAATAAACACGAGAAAAGCTTTACAACTCCAGGTTTCAGACCTAAACCAAGGATGATCTGCACTGGCTCATTGACATATAAATTCATAAACTAAGAGGAGTTGGGATCATTGGCTTCCTGCACTTCAGAAAGAGACAACAATTGTTTCTCAAAAATCTTTTATATTTATATCAAATATAAAAAATAAGTTGCACATTGTAGCTAGCTATAGTTTTATTGAAACTTCTGATGATGCAATAATCCTCCTACTAACCCCTTCCAACATGCATACAGGGGGAAACTGACATATAGAAACATACTAGCTAGCTTAGTTTCCCGTACAAGATTAAATTCATATTTTATAATTTATACAGGTAATTTTTTTATATTATTTTAATTTTTAAAATATTGTTAGTTATTTAGTTTAAATTTTAATAAATATATGTTAGTAAATATGTCAGTAAATATTTAAATATATTTTTATATACATGCTTTAGAAAATTATTATTATTGGAAGTGTTGTTTTAAGTAGAATATCTTTCACTTTAGTAATATCTTGCATGTGTGTTTAATTAAGTGAAATTGTTTAATTTAGAATTTCATGTCTTGTTGACTAAATATATTTACTATGATTTAGATGCATGTTTTTATATTTTATTACACTTGGAGTTAATTGTATAGTTTCAATTAATGTTTTAAATATATCACAACTTATAAATAAAATATTTTATTTATTATTTTGATCACATGATAAATAATTATTATAATAATAAAAAATATTCCACAAAAACTAATAAATTAATTAAGTTATTATATAAAATAAAAATCCATATAAGATTTAGTGATTCAATTAAACCAAATATAAAGTCATGGTAATTTTCTTAATTGTTTATATAATTTTGTCAAATATTTTATAGATAATTTTTTGTTGAAAAGTAATTTAAACTGAAAAATAAAAAAGAAAAAAAAATCACAAGTAGAATGATAAAAAATTTGTTTGATTTCATTAACCTAACAAAAATGAAAGTGTGTCTTTTGTTAAATAAATTTTGAAATTAAATATACTTAATAAATTAATTAATTATCAATCAAACACTATTATTAAGTAATTAAATATGTCTAATTAAGACAATCAAATATTTAATATATTAACCAAATTTCAATATACTATAATTAACATGAAAATTATTATTTAATGGTATATTTATATTTAGTACTAATCTTTTATTCTAACTAGTACATTAAAATAATTTTTATTATATATTACTATACAAATAATTATTTTGAAACTTAAAATTTGTAAACTAAACTTATTAACGCAACTGAAACAAATAATAAAGGATAAATAAGAATGTACATTTACGTTTATCTATTAAAAACCCAATTTAATTAATAAAATTGATTTTTTTTGTAACATAACAAAATTGAATTTAAAAAATACAAAATTACTCATTCTCGCCTCATAATCCTATAAAATATTTAAAAAAATAGAGACATGTAAAATAGAATATAAAACACAATTTTAATTGTGACCCTTATATACCATAATTCTATAAAATATACATGTAATTAGATATTTTTATATTTTTAATTTGATTAATAAAAAATATATCATATCAATTTGTATGATTCTTAACTCTATTTATAAAATTAAAAAATATAGAATAACTATAAAAACTAAATACTCAAATTTATACGATTTATATGTAATAATTGAATTAAGATTCTATAATTAATTTAAGATTATATTTGAAATATTTTTGTTTAGAAAAACAAGTGCCTAACTAAAGGTTGCTAATTCACCCAATTCCATCTCTTCTCATTCAAGCATGTCTCGCAAAATTGAATAATTACTAGAAAATATACTTTTAACATCGATTATTAAGGACTTTCGACATTGGTTATTAACCGGTGTTGAAATTATCGACGTTAATTTATCAATATTAACATCAGTTGTTTAAAAATCGATGTTATTGTAGCAAAAAACAACATCAGTTTTTTCAATGACTGATGTTGTTTTATTCTTACTAACATTAGTTTTTATGTCGTCATTGATCCCTCAACAAACTCAGTCTAAAAGAGTTGCATTAAGTCTACAGCACAATATGAACTAGATCACTACACTCCATTCCTAGACATACAATTTTCTAGCTTGCTCTACCAAGTTCTAAGGTTTTAAAACACTTTCCAATGCTAAAAATCCTAACTATACATACAAATGAGTGACCAAGTCACAAGCATGTAAAAATAAGCAAGGATAGAAACAATGAACATAGAAAAATAACATTAAATAGATAGTGAAAAAGTATTACATCAAGGGTTCAACAAAACTTTTCAACCAAGAGGTTTAGTCTTCAATTACAAGAAATAAGCTTACAATACAAGGAAGAACAGAGTTTTAGTGAAAGAAAATGGCAAAGAAGGGTTGAGGATGTCACCTTCAACCTCTAAAACCCTAATCTCACTCCTCTAACCTAAGCTCTCTTGGTGACTTGAATTTTGCCGCTTCAGCTTCTCCCTTGGCTCTGTTTTCGACTACTCTCCTTTGTTTTCACCAACTTCCGTGTTTTAAAGGCTACTTGGATGTTTTAGCTTATGAAGGCTCACTTAGCGAGATTGGCTCGCTAAGTGAGAGTAAGTGAAATTTGGCTTAGCGAGTTGGGCGCGCTGAGCGCGAGAAGAGACAAACGACTCGCTGGGCAAGCTTGCGGCGAGCTGGGCGAACACATCTTTGACTGATCCTCTTCTAGGGTTTTCTAGCACGCTAAGCGAGCTGCATGTCTCACTTTGCGGATGTCACTCGCTAAGCGAGACATCAACTGCTTGAACCTTCTCTCTTTTTAGCCTGAAATTGAAGTGGTTTTAACATTAATTCACAAAATGAGAGTATATACTCTATAAAATCAAACTAAACATGAAAATATGTATAATTCCTACAAAAAGAACCATAAATTGGAGAAAAGATGATAATTTTTTGTAATTATTCAATGCAAAAGTTAGTCGTAAATAACGACTAACACAACCTATAGTAATTAATTCAGATAACAACGTATCATTCAAAGTTGTATAAAAACACATAAATTAGTCACACACCAAAAGTTATAAACAAAGTATATCAATATATCACGCATCAAAGGTAGTTATAAATATTTCTAAACAAAATACCATATTATAAACACAAATTTACAAATTGATAATATATTAGAGTAGTAATGTACTTTAATTACAAACAAAGTCAGAATAACAAAGTTGGAAGTTGCATCTAGGAACTCAAATATAATTTGAGTTCCAAGAAGCAAATTCTGTGTTTGTGCAAAAGTCCTCCATCCATTTCCAATTTTTGCGGTCTTCCTATCATGATTATAAACTATTCTACACTATGTCCATTCCAAGTTAAGATGAGTGAATCTTGCAGCTTTCATAAATGAGTACATGATACTTGACACATCCTGAAATACAAAAAAAAATTCATATTAGATAACTATATGATATCAAAATTTGACATATAAAGAGGAGTGTTTCATTACTCACAAAACTGTTGCAAGTCACTTTATACTCAGTGAGTAAGACTTTAAAAGTGATCAAGTTAAGAACTTGGTGGTACAAAGAGTGTCATTTAGGAAAAACTTTTGGTTTAGAATTGCTTTTAAAAATGGTGAAGAGAAAAACACTTTGTCCATAATGGGTTAAGGTGACCTGATGATTTCCATTGAGCCTATGGAACTCTCTAAGTTCCATCCATCCAGCAAGTAGAGTTGGGCTCACCAAATATTGGTTATATGTGACAGAGTGCATGTTGCCACTAGAGTGTAGCAAATGCCACGTAGGCTCTAGTTCATCTTTACATCTTATAACAAATAACCTACTCACTTCACCGTAAGTCTACATTTAACAAAAAAATTAATATAAGCAAGAGTACTATTATATATCAAGTCATGTTTATTTTAGAATAGTCTTGAAATAATTTCTAATCTAATCAATAACATGAGCAGTGTTGAACATTTTATCTGATTCTTTGTTAATCTCCATCATTATGTTAGTCATTTCCTTCTAGTTTTGTTGATGTTCATCCATGATTTCTAAACTCCATTTATAATATAAACATGACATTAATATGCATGATACATTTGACATACCAATATGATATTCCTATTTTGGGGGCCTAAGGCTGTGACAAAATAAGACTTATTTGTCGTGAGGTATAGAGAAGACGAAATGGGGCTAAGATGGTGACGACAAAATGTTGGAATGCAAGGAAGAGGAGGCACAAGAAAGATGATGTGCTGATGAACTTACCTGCTAACGGAGTAAACACAATGGAGAGGCGAAGAGGCAAAGAAGCGCGAGGAGGAGAACAAACAAGAAGGCAAACAGACAAGAAGATGAGAAAGAATGCGCGCGAGAAAAAATATGATTTGTAAAGACAATTCAAATATTTTTAAATGTAACTAAGATGTCCGCAAATGGTTGTTGACGGCATTCCTTCTGTCTCACATGTCAAGCTTGGGAAGGTTCATGGCCACTTACCCCGTATGAGGAATTGCAAAGGTACATACTCCGTAACAATTATCCTCAAGGCATGAATTAGGAATAAAACGTTAATTTAGTTCGTTCTTGAGAATTAATTTATCAGGAATTTTAAAGATACATATATGCTTTTTTTATTTTCTAATAGTCAATCCCATATATTTTAATGTTGATTCTAGTAATATAATTCCTCGAAATTGAAGAAAAAATTGATGGTCCTAATCCCTCAGTTGATATGATAGCAACTTTATCATATGTTGTACCTAACACATTGGCACGTAGCAAAACTTTCACCTGCATTCCTTACTGCAAATAAAAAAAAATGAAACATGCCAAGGAATTTTCATAGTTCATAAAAGAGGCAGGTCCAATCACACAAAGAATAAACGTATATATAAGTGTAATAATCACCGCATCTGTGAAAGGCATCCAAAATATTGCAGACCGGGAAGTGTCTGCACAAGACATTCTCATAGGCTTTGGTTAGGCACATCTTTAACTTTAATATACTTGATTTGCTTATAATTTTTTTAATCATTTAATTTTGATTAAATTATGATATTTAAGTCACTTTCTTTCTATATCTACAACTATTATGTTTTTTTTACTAAATAAATCTACAGTTATTAGACATTATGTAAATTAATTTTTGTATCCACAATGCTTTCTTATTTGTTTTTTATGATGTATCTATAAGTGTTTATCAAATTTATTTTTTAATAAAAAGCATGCGAAAATAGTGTTGTGAAAACTGGATGGGTCCGATCAGATCGGACCCAGACTCCTAATTAGACTGATTGAGTTATTGGATCAGATATGTATGACCAGACTTCCAATTAGGTCGAATGAGTTATTGGATCAAAGATGCATGATCGAGACTCCCAATTGGATTAAGTGAGTTATTGGATTAGAGATGCATCTGAACCGATTTGCTCTCCTGTGAACCGGTTGGTTTTGGCAAAAATCATTGATATGATGGGATTTGAAAAATCGCTAAGGGTTTAACATGTTTATTAAAAAAAAAATGTAAAACAACATTGTTGTCATGGAATGTTGCGGTTTGTCTATGGATGCTTGTTTCATTTTCAGTTTTCACTTTCCCCTCCCTTAGTTCCCATGCATGACCTCGACAGAACCGTCACCCCACCATTTCATCGACGAACAAACCTAGAGATGAAGTCTTTTGAATCTCGTCGGTGCACGAAACTTGCCTCATCATTTTGCTGGCATCTGAATCTCGCCTGCCGCACCTGACTCTGTTGCTCCCATTTTGTGTTTTATGTGTACTTTCTTCTGCGTGGCTAATGTTTATTCTCACTTTCTGCTTTCTATTGTGGCTTGGGTCTAGTCGAGCTCGCATAAGTTCATAATTTCTCGTGAATTTGATGTTTTTAACACTATTGTCTCTACCAAAGCCCACTTCTATTAAATACTTGTTTTTCACTTAATCTTTTTTATTTTATCGTATTTAGAAAATAGGGAAAAAAATATAGAGGTTGAAATGCAAATACATGCAATATTCAATTTTCATCTTCTCAAAACCCTTTTAATTATCTTTTTCAATGCCTTTTAATTTGTGAGTTTAGCCCAAATAAGCTAAATAGCATATTGTGCTTGGCAAATTTTTTAAAAAAAAATCTTGTAAAATTTGATCATTTTTTCATATTTGTAACAAAATATATTAAACTATTAAAACGCTTGTGTGAAGCACGTGTTTAAAACTAGTTAAGTTAAATTCTCAACAATATATTATTATGTTTTTAACAAAGGTATTTATATAAGTATGTATTCTTATTTTATTAATGAAATAAATCAAGTGCAAAATCCTAGCATTAATCCTAGGTTGTACAAAGTCTACCACGACCCTACCAAATAAACCACAACCGTGATAAAGTTTGCTCGACACTTATTTCTTTTTCATGGTTAGTTGATTTTTACGGTCTAGTCGTAGAAAATCTTGACACTGTTTTTTTTTTTCCTCAATAGTAGGAGGTCCTCCATCTACTGACAAAAAAATCAGTCTTTTAAGTTGCAAATGTTTGAAGAATAAAAAATTTCTTTCATTCAATGAGCAACAAATTTCATCATCTTCCTCCAAGGGGAAGAACTACTTCTTTCCAAAACTGTCAATGACCAATGAAAAAATGATAAAGACTTTTTGGTTCTTTTTTTTTGTTTCTTAGTTAACTATCCATTAATCTCTTTATGTGTTTATATCTGGTTTTTGTATTATTTGTTGTCTAATGTAAAAGGGGAGTTGGGCTATGCCTTGCAATGGAAGGAATTATGTCAATTGTTGATTCACGTTAC
>NC_038253.2:40121953-40122927 GCF_000004515.6 Glycine max
AGTCCCTTAAGATTTTTATAATTATGGGGATTTAATTTCATAAATTTCTTAATTTTTTTTTATTTTAGTCCTTTAGATTTTATAATTATGTGATTTTAATTTCATAAATTTCTTAATTTTTTTTTATTTTAGTCTCCATAATATATTTAATAATAAACATGAATAATATTATATTACATTGAATATTTATAATAAATATTAAATGCTTATATTTAATACAAATAATAAATATTTACCATTATTATTATTATTATTATTATTATTATTATTGAAGATTATTCATCTATTTATTTTATGATTATTTTCAAGTTTGTGATTTCTTTCTATATTTAATTTTTTTAATATTTTTTATGTTTTAAAAAATGAATTATAAAAAATTATGAATTGCTTAGGTTTAAGATAAATAAATAGTTAAAATTTATTTTTTATTAGTGATGTAGTAATACATTAATTTACAAAGGAGACCATTTGTCAAAGGACTAATACGTAAAAGATAAATTAATACACATTAGAGTTGATCCATTTCTCAAACTCATTGTGAGAGACAAAACACTCTCTACAAATACTTAATACAATTCTATATATACTCAACGCTTAACTAAGTCTCCATTTGAGTTGATCCACCTACTCAGTAGTAGAATTACTACTTCTAAGATTAATAAAGTTTAATGGTCATTAAAAATAAAATTAAAGTTTAGGAATTTAAATTAATTCCAAAAGGGATAGATTGTTTAATTATCTAGTTTAAAGTGTCTACATACAAAGGGTAAAATTTAGAAAAATTGAGTATTTTTTTTCCTTTTATTTATTTAACACAAGAAGGTCAATTACTTCGTATACAAGTATCTAATCAAGAAAATACATCTCTAAAAAAATAACGTAAAACTTACAAGGCACAAATTTTAGTGGTGATATAACAAACTATTTTCAGAAACAAAATCTCACCACAAATCGAATGATGTAGTTAATAAAGC
>NC_038253.2:40123151-40125693 GCF_000004515.6 Glycine max
ACTTTTTTAAGCTTCTGAACACCTATTTGTAATTATAATATTTCAAAATAGTCTTTTTAGAAATTATTCTGGGTAATTTTATATTCTAAGATAGATGCAGAAAGTAATTATAAGGTGTAAGAAGTAATTGCCTATTGATTTATATTACACACTAAGAAGAAAAAAAAATGAGGTAGCAGGAAATAAGGGGGTTTGTTGTTTACATCTCTTTTTACTCTTCATACTTCCATTTTTTAAACATCTCAATTTTTTAAAAATTATTATATACTATAAATTGAACTAAAGATGTGTTTCTCTTACAATACATAAATGAAAACTAATTTTTATTGTGTATCGTAAAATGGACACCTCTTTTTTTGAATTTATAATGAAAAAAATAATAATTAATTTCTACAATATATTATTTTAAAAATAATCATGTTATTAATACGAAATTCTCATTCATTTCACATATGAGTAATCTCCAAAACTTTCTATGTTGATACAAAGACTAGCTAGTTTTTGTATGATTTCATGTTTAAGGAACTAATATCTGTGAACCGCATTTGCATAAAAAATAACTATATATATATATATATATATATATATATATATATATATATATATATATATATATATATATATAACTATCTCCGGAAAAATGTTAATAAATTGAAGAAAAAATGCAATTAAGCCAAACCTATTTAAGCTGAATTTATTTTAATAAATATTTATTATATTTAATATTCATAACAAATACTTGTATTTTAATGAGTATATTTAAAAATATTATATTATATATAAAAATATAATTCTTGTACTAATTAGGTTTTTTTTAGGTATGATAAATGTATGATTTTAGTCCGAATTTGAATTATATCAATTAGATCTTTAAATATCATAATTATATAATTTTAATCTCATTATTCAATATTTTTTTATGTTACATTGACAGATGATAATTGCTTTGACACACTTAGTTGGTCTCTCATTTAGCATGTTAGTTCTTTAGGTTTAATAATCGTGTGATTTTAGTTTTCAAAATATATTTAGTAATAAATATAATATTAATATGATAAATATTTACTATAATTGTTAAATTTATTTATTAAAATATACTTCTTATAAATATTTATTATAAATATTAAATAAAAATATTTATTATACTTAATATATAAGTACATTTTAATAAATATATTTAATTATGATAAATAGTTGTCTACAACGTGAACAAACCAAATTGGAATCAAGGTAAAGTTGCAAAATTGAATGGACTCAAACCATACATGTGGAATTAGTACCACTTAAGCATTCCAAATCAAGTAACATGTCAACACAATGTTATGTTAATTTCATCATACAAGTGTTATGTCACTTACACAACATTAGTCAATATTATATCAACATATTTTAATTAATAGAGGGACTAAAATGATACAATTGCAAAAACTTGATATCTTGAGAATTCCTTTGACGCAATAAAAACTTTGATGACTAAAATATAATTTTTGCATGACACAATTGGAATTAAAAAAGACTAAAATTATAAATTTGTAATACCTAAAGGACTATAAGTACAATTAAATTTAACTATAAATAGCAAACATGTAAACAAGAATTTATTCACACTTTTAATTTATTAGAGTAATTAATAAGAACACACTGATAATATAAATATCTTTAAATTATTGTTTAATTATAAATTATTATGTATGATAATTTACTAACTTTCATAATAAATATTTAAAAAATTATATTTAAGATAATATTTAATTGATTGAGAGTGTAAAAATTTTATATTAACAAGTATATAAATTATACTATTTTAGAAAGAAAAAAATAGCTCTTCTACAAATGTAATAAACCCTGATTAAAATGTTCCTCAGCTACATAAGAATTTTTTTTTTATCTATACCTATAATAAAAGAAATAATCCTATTAGGTATTTACATTTCATTGGATAATTTTATCCATAAACTATTTTTTAAATTTTTAATTTTTTTCTAATCTACATTAACTTTTCATTACTTTTATATTGTAATTTTTTTTATTTTATCGTTTTTTATTAACTTCATTTAACTTTTATTTTTTTACTATTTAAGAAATTTAGAGTCCTTCCCCTAGTATTTAATAATAATAATAATGTATTAACAATGAAGTCAAAAGAATATATCAATAATGTATTAAATACTTATATTTAATACATATAATGAATACTTATCATAAATTTAATTATTATTAAATATTTATTATAAATATTGATTATACTTAATATATTTATATTTTTTTTAGTTATTGTATTATTGGTATGAAATACTTAGTGACTTTATTGATTATTAATCTTAGTTGAAGAATTTAATTGGACACCTTTGTTGAAATTCTTCCCTCCTAACCCAATTTTTTCCTCCATCAAGCTTAAAATTGAAATTTTGTTTAAAAATACTGAGTTTATTAACATTCAAACCAATAATGTGTTGGTATATAATTTTACTTATACATTAAATACAATTAATATGGAGTAATGAAATATATTACATTTTATGTTATAACTTGGTACTTATTA